>NC_053028.1:506711747-506723088 GCF_003073215.2 Triticum urartu | reverse complement strand
CGACCATCGTCGGGGCGGCCATACGAGGCAGAAGCCCTGGTGGCACCCGCATACACCACGTGCGAGCATCCGCCGGCCTCCGAGGCGCCCTCAGTGAATCGCGGCGCCTCTTCTTCGGCGGGATCTGCTCGGGCTCCACCACCGGGTCCTTCCCCTTCTCTGCGGCCGAAAACCTGCGAATTGGTGT
This sequence comes from Triticum urartu, assembly GCF_003073215.2. Classification (NCBI taxonomy): domain Eukaryota; kingdom Viridiplantae; phylum Streptophyta; class Magnoliopsida; order Poales; family Poaceae; genus Triticum; species Triticum urartu. Next base: position 506,722,901 of record NC_053028.1, on the reverse strand, counting down.
GATCGAAAAACCCTCGCCAGAGCAGGAGGAATTGAGGTTTTGTCCTGGAACAGTCAAATGAGCAGGGGTGGAGTTTTGTCCCCCATTTATAGACTGAGAAGGCAAATCGCTAGCCACTCGAGCGCAGGCACGCCGGTTCTGTCGCCCGTGCCAAGGAGTTGTTAAGTCACACGGTTACCAAGGCTGTGTGGGGAGTGGAGTCGACACGTCCCATCCAACCATCACGCACCGGTCTGGCCCGCAGTCTTTGGGGCCCGCGGCGCTTCGTCCTCACCTAGGCTTCGCCAAGAAGCCAACTCCACGCGCGCCTTGGGCTCGGGGACTACTTTCGGCATACAGGGAACCAGGGTACCCAGACTTGCCTGTCTGTGGCCCACGTCGCGTTCCTGGTACGGCCCGGTAGGGCCCGGCTGATCAACCGTCTGCTCATGACCCTCGCGAGGGGGCCATCCCTCGCGAGGAGAACGACCAAGACCCCCTCAGGGAGCGGCCTCACCTAGGCTGCTCTGGAGGGGCGACCAAGACCTCTCCCTAGAGTGGCCTCGGCTAGGCTGCTTCGGGAGGGCGGAGATCTCAAGGAAAGGGCTGCCTCAGGAGGAGGCAGTGACGCAAGCCATAACGAACCGTCCCAGCGCACGCCAGCAGGCGCAGTTTCCATATCGGTGCAAAGGAGACCACACAGGCACAGGTTCCCGAGGGGCGAGACAAAGGTTTCCCCTTTGGTGCAACAAGACCGAAGACCGCAAGGATGGCAGGAAGGATGTCATCGCCAAGCCCACCACCACGTCACCGCCTGCCCTCTTTGCAGGCGAAGACCACTGAGGGAGTCCTGGATTAGGGGGTCTCTGGACAGTCGGATTATATTATTTGGCCGGACTGTTAGACTATGAAGATACAATATTGAAGACTTCATCTCGTGTCTGGATGGGACTCTACTTGGCGTGGAAGGCAAGCTAGGCAATATGGATATGGATATCTCCTCCTTTGTAACCGACCTTGTGTAACCCTAACCCTCTCCGGTGTCTATATAAACCGAAGGGTTTTAGTCCATAGGACAACAACCATAACATACAATCATACCATAGGCTAGCTTCTAGGGTTTAGCCTCTCCGATCTCGTGGTAGATCTACTCTTGTACTACCCATATGATCAATATCAATCAAGCAGGACATAGGGTTTTACCTCGATCATGAGGGCCCGAACCTGGGTAAAACATTGTGTCCCCTGCCTCCCTTTACCATCCGGCCTAGACGCACAGTTCGGGACCCCCTACCTGAGATCCGCCGGTTTTGACACCGACATTGGTGCTTTCATTGAGAGTTCCGTTGTGCCGTCGCCACCAGGAAGGATGTCTCATCCCGTCTTTAAAGACGGCACTGTTGCTGAGGGAGCTTTGGCTATCGGCCAAACTCTCCGGCTAGGTGGTTTTCTTATGACCGCCTGTTTGGCCGCTGCACCGACGATGACTTCTCGGGTCATCGAAAGCAATATTCACGTCAACTCGGAACTCGCCGAGCAGTTAGATCCAATGGAGCTCTCTTCCCTGAACGAGCTCTTGGATCGCATCGCCGCCCTGGGAGTCGCTATAGACTTCGATCAGATTGGGCCTAAAACCGATCTGAGAGAGATCAACTCTCCCCAGGTCACCCATCACGTTGAAGTGGTGGAGGAACAATGTGGCAACCCTTCATCTATCTTAAGGACTAGCTATGTCCGGATTCCCGATACCTCCAAGCCGGATACCCGCGGAGGGGAGGACGTCACTCAAGGGCTGAACCTAGAATCAGGCAGTGGGCTAGATTTATCGGAAAACATCCAAGAATCCAAACTTCCGAGTTCAGAAACTCCTTGGCCCCTGAGTCTCAGATTGGGTGAGGATTCGGATTCAATTCCACCCACCCACCCAAAAATAAGCGATCTATCCCAAATTAGGCAAGAGCCTGAAGAAACAGTACACCATTACTGGGCCAGATTCCTCCTGGTCATGAATAGGATAAAGGACTGCCGCGAGGAAGACGCAATTTCATTCTTCTGCAATAATTGCACGGACAAGGGAATCCTCAACGCCATAAGTCGCCGCGAAATTACACGCTTTGCCGACTTGGTGTCCATAGTACGAAAGTACTGTGCGATGGAAAGCGCCTGGAAAGCCGAAATAAAATTTTGGGATAATCCGGCCCTGAATACAAACCCAGTCCGAAATAAAAGGGTGCATTATCACAATACACCTGGGTTAACTACGAAAAAGCAAAAGCCCTCTACGGGACAAGGAACCGTACTGGAGGGATGGCTCAACGGACCCTGCAAAATTCACAGTACAGCGGATGCAATACCAACGCACAACCTTAGAGCATGTTGGATACTCCGGCAGGTGGCAAAAAGTGGTGAGGATCTACTCCTCCCAAATACCACAGAGCACCATCCCGTGGATAACAATACGGTGTTAACGGTCTTTGAGACCTTCGTGTCAAATAATAGATGCAAGCGAACACTCCGCAGCATGGCAGAAATCTGCCACATAGTAGAAATAAATCCTTGGAGTGACACGGCTATTACCTTCAATGCCAGTGACGAACCTAAATTCCGAACAGCCCGAGCACCAGCCGCACTGGTCCTCAGTCCAATCGTGGACGGCTTTCGACTCACCAAGGTACTCATGGACGGCGGCAGCAGATTAAACCTCATCTATGAGGAAACTCTTCAAAAGATGGAAATAGACTGGAGCCGCATTGAGCAAAGTAGCACAACCTTTAGAGGAATCATCCCCAGTCGGGAAGCACGCTGTGCTGGGAAAATCACACTAGATGTGGTATTCGGCATGCCGGATAATTACAGGTCCGAAGAAATTACATTTCACGTGGCCCCGTTCAGTAGCGGATACCACGCTCTGTTAGGGCGGGAGGCGTTTACAATCTTCCAAGCCATACCCCATTACGGGTACATGAAGCTCAAAATGCCCGGGCCCAACGGAATCATCACTCTTGCTAGTGATCCGGACATAGCACTCCGCGCCGAAAATAAGACAGCCGCACTGGCCCTCGAGGCACTGTCCGAAGCCCTAGCGGCCGAGGAACTAACTGCGCTGCGCTCCACGGTGAACAGGCACGACGTGATACTCGATAAAACATCCAAGTCCACCTCCTTTAAACCGGCGGAAGAAATAGTCAAATTCCAAGTCCATCCAACGGACCCTACAAAAACAGCTTCCATCGGGGCACAATTAAAGCCTGATGTCGACGCCGCACTACGAGAGTTCCTACGCGAGAACTGGGACATTTTTGCCTGGCACCCTTCAGACATGCCAGGAATCCCATGCAGGCTGGCCGAGCACATCCTAAATATCCTAAAAGGATTCAAGCCAGTCAAGCAGGCCCTTCGGTGTTTCTCCGAACCTAAGAGACAAGCCATGGTAGAGGAACTAGCGAAGCTATTGGAGGCCGGATTCATCAAAGACATAAAACATCCGGACTGGCTAGCAAACCTGGTGATGGTACCAAAGAAGGACAAATCCTGGCGCTTGTGCGTCGATTTTAAGGACCTTAACACGGCCTGCCCAAAGGATCCCTTCCCCCTCCCCGCATCGATCAAATCATCGACGCTACCGCAGGACACGATTCATTGTGTTTCCTCAACGCATACTCCGGCTACCATCAAATCAAAATGGCAGAGCCAGACCAAGCCGCAACGGCATTCATCACACCATATGGCCCATTCTGCTTCAACACAATGCCCTTCGGGCTCAAAAACGCCAGCGCATGATTCAGACATGTCTGGCAAACCAGATCGGCAAAACAGTGGAGGCATACGTAGATGACATGGTCGTTAAAACCAAGCATGTCGAAACTCTAGTAGACGACTTGAGGCTCACATTTGACAACCTCCGAACATATGACATCAAGCTCAATCCGAAAAAATGCGTTTTTGGCGTACCAGCCGGAAAGCTCCTGGGATTCATTGTCTCCAGTAGAGGTATTGAAGCTAATCCGTCCAAAATCCGAGCGTTGTCCCAGTTGGCTACCCCAATAGACCTCAAACAAATACAAAAATTGACTGGATGCGTGGCGGCTCTAAGCCGCTTTATCTCCCGCTTGGGAGAAAAGGCATTACCCCTTTACCGCCTCCTCCGGCGCACTGAACACTTCGAGTGGACGGATGCTGCCACGGCCGGACTCAACGAAATAAAAGCCATATTGGCAACAAACCCAGTCCTGGCCGTGCCAAACATTAGCGAACCAATGCTATTATACATTGCGGCAACTCACCAAGTAGTAAGTGCAGTGCTCGTCGTCGAACGAGAAGCGGACAGACACAAATTCCCCCATCAAAAGCCGGTTTACTATGTGTCCAGTGTCCTTACTCCATGCAAATCACAGTACCCGCATTATCAAAAGATAGCGTACGTGGTATTTATGGCATCCTGGAAGCTGCGACACTACTTTCAAGAGTGTTCGATAACGGTAGCCTCAGAAGTACCGCTTAACGATATTATAAACAACCGCGACATGACAGGCCGGATTGCCAAATGGGCCATTGAGCTCCTCCCGTTCGACATAACTTACAAGCCACGGTGAGCTATTAAATCGCAAGTTTTGGCTGACTTCGTCACCGAGTGGACGGAAGCCGAACTCCCTAAGGAGTACGACACATATTCAAACTGGATCATGCACTTCGATGACTCCAAAATGTTGGCTGGTCTGGGGGCTGGCGTCGTTTTGACATCCCCAACAGGAGATACAGTTCAATACGTACTACAGATAATGTATACGGACTCCAACAACGCAGCCGAATATGAGTCCCTTCTACATGGTATCCGGATGGTAGTATCCATGGGCATTCAACGCCTAGAGGTGCGCGGGGATTCGAACCTCGTGATATACCAAATAAATGGAGACTTTGATGCCAAGGATCTGAAAATGGCAGCTTATTGCAATGTCGTCCTAAAGATGTCAGCTCGGTTCGAGGGGCTCGAATTTCACCATGTGGCTCGGGAAAACAATCAGGCGGCAGATATCCTCGCCCGCATCAGCGCAAAACGTGACGCGGTCCCTCCCAACATATTCCTGGAAAAGCTCTTCAAGCCATCGGTAGCATGGGAAGGGGACACCGGTAACAACAGTCTGGACCCGGCCAAAATACCCGATATCGAACTCTCTGACACAATCGGAGGCTCCGCCACCGAAATAACACATTCAGCCCACGAAATAATGGCCATTATTGCCTCGTGGACAGAACCATTCCTGGCCTACCTAACTAGACAGGAACTTCCGGAGGACCAAAATGAGGCACGCTGCATAGTGCGGCGATCCAAGGCCTACAGGGTCCATGAGGGAGAACTGTACAAAAAAAGCCTACCGGAGTCCTTCAAAGGAGCATCTTTGAAGAGGAAGGGCGGAAACTTTTGGCAGAAATTCACGCCGGACTCGGCGGTCATAACGCCGCAGCCCGGGCTCTTGTAAGCAAGGCCTTCCGTACAGGATTCTATTGGCCAACGGCCCGGGCAGATGCACAGTACTTGGTCCAACGTTGCGTCGGTTGCCAGCTCTTTGCAAATCAAAGCCACATGTCACCCACCGCCCTCCAAACAATCCCCATTACATGGCCCTTCGCAGTCTAGGGGCTTGACATGGTTGGACCCCTCAAAGGGGGAACCCACAAGAAAAAATACTTATTGGTCATGGTGGATAAATTCACCAAATGGATAGAGGCTAAACCGGTTAAAACAGCCGAATCCGGACCGGTGATAGATTTCATATCCGGGGTTGTACACCATTACGGCGTCCCCCACAGCATCATCACTGATAACGGCACGAACTTCATGGCCGACGAGGTAAAACTCTGGTGCAGCAAAATGGGCATCAAGCTCGATTATGCTTCAGTCTATCACCCACAAACCAACGGTCAAGTCGAACGAGCAAATAGCCTTATAATGAACGACATTAAACCCAGATTAGTGCGCTCCTTAACAGAGTCTGACATGCACTGGGTAGAGGAGCTCGACTCCGTACTCTGGGGGCTGCAGACCACGCCGAATTGTAGTACCGGATCTACACCATTTTTTATGGTGTACGACGCAGAGGCAGTCCTGCCCTGTGACATAATTCATGACTCACCTCGAGTGCGCATGTACGAAGAAAGAGAAGCCGAGCTCGATCGGCAGGACAGTCTGGACACCTTGGAGGAAGAGCGCGACATAGCCAAAGCCCGTTCCGCATTTTACCAGCAATAGGCTCGCAGATACCAAACAAGAGAAGTACGGGCCGAAACTTATAACGTTGGCGAACTAGTTCTACGACTGTCGGATAAGAAAAAGAACAAGCTCGAGCCGGAATGGGAAGGTCCCTTCATTATGGACCAAGTTCCGACCGGTGGAGCGTACCGACTACGGGATGCATCGACTAGTCGACTCGAGCCGAACCCATGGAACGCAACCAGGCTTCGAAGATTCTACGCCTAGCACCGGACTCTATGTTAGTCCCCTCCCTTTGTCCATTTTCTGCATATGCATCATCTATCTTGTTTCCCTTTCTTTCTTTTATTTCTCTAGGCCTTCAAGGGTCACCTTGTGCCTCACTCGTACATTACAGATGCGCTAGCCGCACTCTTCATACCTGGGGGCTTCTTTCACAGAAGCTTAAATTATTTATCTGGGCCTCACGCCCAACACATGTGTTATACTTCCGCATGTACCTATTTTTCACCATTATATGCATCGAGATGACTTAAGTTTTGGCCAAGCTGGGTTGCCTGGCTCTTGTATTTATGCCCTACGTTCTCGCTCATTCGGCTAGGGCATAAGGGGGGCACCTCTGTGATTGTTACCACCGGGTCAGCCGGACGTGTACCTCAGACTGGGTGAAGCCGAAAGCTAGCGTTCTTAAGGGAATATTCGGTCGGTGAACAAAAGATGACTTTTATTTATTATCCATATCTGCCCCCAGATGCTTTTTTTGCGCTTCTTGTCGCAATCCGGACATGCACTTTAGGGCATGCTTACCCAGGGAAAGGAACCCTTAACGGAACTATTCTCCCTGGAAGATGTTTCTTCTACCCATGTAAGATAACATAACTAGTTAGGCACTTGTCTGATAAAGCACTAATGACCCCTACGCCTGGTCTCCATGCATGCCCCGGTTCTTACATAACCGAGAGGGTATTCGGATACACTCCGGACCGTCGGGTCTCGAGGTCGAAGCGAAAAGGTCCGCCACGACAAACAATCTACATTCCGGCTAGAAGGCATTATACATGTCACTTTAAAATTACATAGTCAATTTGACTAGTTGAATTCCTCTTCAATACCATCCAATAGGCTGTCTAGTCTACAGTCCTGTTGGGAATACTTTGCGGCCAATTCTACTTGGTCGTACACTAAGCTCACAGGGATCTCCTTCCCATCGGGACCCACAGGTCCGACTTCAGCCATATGGTTCGGGTCAGCCTTCGTGTACCGTGTCTTCACCATTGCCCAGGCTTCCCTGGCGCCTTGACGGCAGGCCGATATCTTCCATAATCGGAAGCGCCGCCGCGCTCCCTTCAGCTTTTCTGCAAGCTCTCCAAGGCCTTCGGGTATGGAGACGGATGGCCACAAGGCCTGGGCGACGCCCTGCATCACCTGTTGAACTCGTTCATGCAACTATGAGAGCTCGGGAAGAAGGTCACCCGTTGAACCGGGCATTTCCTCGGCAGGACGACCTGTTAGCATACCTACAGACATAACTCTGTCAGCCAGCTTCCTCGCCGAACTCTTTTTCAAAGTTTGTTCAAGCACTTACTGAATATGCCGCGTCAAAGCCGCTGATTTTCCTTAGCAGAGTCCGACAGTTGGACACGAACATCTTTTAGTTCCACGCCCAGCTTGGTGTTGGCATCTAGAAGATCATTTTTCTCCTGCCTCACCCTCGTAAGCACGCTCTCACCGGCCTTCAGCTGGCGTAGGAGCTGTTGCTTAATCCGGATTTACTCCAGCGTCATCTACAATTTTATCGTCAGATCTGCATATACGCCGCATTCTATATGATACTTATCATTCAAAGGATATGTTACCAGAGGGGGTCTCTTTGGGCTCCCCTGCTGCGGCCAGTGCGGCCTGAAGTTGGGCTTTGCACTCTTCCAGCTCCTGGGACAGTTGAGTATTCTTTTCTGTAAGAACCTGCATAACAAATGATCCTAAAATCAGTTATCCTAACTGTTTCAAGTCTCAGGGGCTACTGATATATATAACCACCAAATTTTCTCACCCGTATGTCTTTTACATACTGCTCCGTGGCTCTGGCTAGACCATTTTGAGCGGCACGGAGGTGCGCGTCTCCCGAGTTGAAGGCATCCAATGCCTCTTGGGAGAAACAAGCGTCACGAAGAACAGTCCGGTGACGCCTGTGGTTCATGGCACTTTACACCTCGGAATTGGCGGCGGACAGTTTATGCGCATCCTCTGTCGGAGGAGCACCTGGCACACACCTCGTATTCGTTCCCGCCTCCAAATCCAGCCTTGGAGCCCAGCTAGTGGAGGCGCGATTAGTAGCCTCTCCGGGTATAGTCCGGCGAGCGCTCTTTTTCCTGAAAAGAGGGCATGGGCGTTAGTATGCCTCTGAGAATAATGTCTTGCAATAAAGACGGCGCGCCGTACCGCTACGCCGGTGTCTCAATCCGGACTGCGGGTCTTTTCAGCCTGCTTGGCCTCGCGGCCCCTTGTTGGCCAGTCGCCGCAGGCTCCGCCTTCTGCCTCGAGGACCTCCCCTGCAAAACACGGATGTTATACGGTAATCAGAAACACGCATGGACGGGTCCCTTTTTGAAGTGCTGGGACTTTGGTCTCAGTCACCTGTGAGGCTGGAAGTAGCCCAGGGTAATCGGTCGTAATGGCCACCAAAGCATTATCATTGCTCAATTGGTAAAACTCCCCATCAATCAGCTCCACAGATATGTCCGGATCCTCCTGGGAGGCCGGGTCGAGGGACCGTCCAAGGTCCGCAGGTTGTGGAGGGGGGTTGTTTATCTCCCTTACAGCCTGGCGCAGTTCCTGCGTGGAAATCGCTAGACTGAATACTTAACTACGGGAATATGAAATGGATGGGCGAGAAAAAGTCTCCGCTTACCAAGCTCGGAGGATTGTACATAGAAAATCCGCCCTGCGGGTTGACACGAAGGCATTCCTCCTCTTCTCCCTTGTACAAAGTGGATAAGATCTTTATTAGATCAGCAACCGATCCCGGCCCTTTACGGCCGTAGCGGGTGGCGTCATCCTCCCCGTTGAAGTCCCACATAGGGTGGCCTCTATACTGAAGCGGTTGCACCCCCTGCATGATACATATGGCCATGACCTCGATCATGGTCAATCCGGATCGAGCTAAAAAACTTATCCGGCTCATCAGGTAAAGAATGTCCCTGTCGTCTTCCTCCAGGGAGCTCCGTGGACGCCAGCTTCGGCGCTTCTTCAAAGGGGCGTTGTCGAACTCAGGAAGGCCGATCCGAATAGGATCCGGGAGGGGGACGTCATCTATATAAAACCATTCTGAAGGCCAGTCTTCGGACGTCTTCTTTGGGGTTCCGGACAGGTATCTGGTCCCGGCAATACGCCACACTTCGGCTCCGCCCACTTGATATATTGACCCCTTCTGAGAACGGGGCACAAGGTAGAACAACTTCTTCCACAGAGCAAAATGAGCCTCACAGCCCAAAAACAACTCGCAAAGGGCTACGAATCCCGCGATATGCAGCATGGAGGCAGGCGTAAGGTTGTGCAACTAGAGGCCGTAGAACTCCAGGAGCCCCCGGAGAAACGGATGAATTGGAAATCCGAGCCCTCTTACCAAATAAGGGACAAGGCATACCCGCTCTCCCTTGGAGGGATTGGGAAGGCTCTCCGCTTGCTCTCTGCCATTACAGGTGGCGAGCCCGGCTCGAACTGGGACCATGCATGCTGGGGGAAGAAATCCCTTGGACTGAAGCATCACTAATTTGCTGTGTGGGACGGAACATCTCTCCCAATCTCCAGGCTTGGAGCTAGGGGGCGAGAGGAGGAGCTGCGTCAACCGGACATGATGGAATGGATCTCTGTCGGGTGAGCTCCGATCAAGGCTCGCCAAGGGAGGATGGTGTGATTTGGATCTGAATCCTCGTCTTTTTAATAGGTGGCTCATTCACACAGCTAGGGGGGTAAATGTGAAAACACCCTGGCTCTTCACATTCGCTTGACACGTGGAAAGTGGCCATTATTGGGCGTGGAAACCAAGGAGTGCAACATTCACAAGAGACCGGACACTATTTCGACAGGTACACGGAATTTGGAGAGGAACCCGCCTTGCAATGCCGAAGACAATACTGCGCGCCGGACTTATCGTCATTGAAGCCTGGTTCGAGGGCTACTGAGGGAGTCCTGGATTAGGGGGTCTCCGGAAAGCCGGATTATATTCTTTGGCCGGACTGTTAGACTATGAAGATACAAGATTGAAGACTTCGTCTCGTGTCCGGATGGGACTCTACTTGGTGTGGAAGGCAAGCTAGGCAATACGGATATGGATATCTCCTCCTTTGTAACCGACCTTGTGTAACCCTAACCCTCTCCGGTGTCTATATAAACCGAAGGGTTTTAGTCCGTAGGACAACAACCATAACATACAATCATACCATAGGCTAGCTTCTAGGGTTTAGCCTCTCCGATCTCGTGGTAGATCTACTCTTGTACTACCCATATCATCAATATCAATCAAGCAGGACGTAGGGTTTTACCTCCATCAAGAGGGCCCGAACCTGGGTAAAACATTTTGTCCCCTGCCTGCTGTTACCATCCAGCCTAGACGTACAGTTCGGCACCCCCTACCCGAGATCCGCCGGTTTTGACACCGACAACCACCTTTTGTCAGGATAGGAGCGTCCTTGTGTTCCCGCTCAAATGGCCGTTGTGGGATTCCCTTCCCGCCTAAACATTTCGGGGGGAAGAGGACCCTGGCCGCCTATATAAGTAGCTAGGGTTCCATTATAGAGAGGAGGGACCCATTGGGACTTAGAGTAGCAAAGGAGCAAGAACATCTGCCTCCTCACCCTTCTTGAGCTCGCCTCCTGAGCTCAGGAAACCACTGTACTTGTTCATACTCAAGCCCTCGCGAGGCTAATCCACTAAAGCAGGACGTAGGGTTTTACACCGCAAGGTGGCCT
>NC_053028.1:506651434-506710747 GCF_003073215.2 Triticum urartu | reverse complement strand
CTACTATAACAAGGTTTGTTCGGCTTCAAAGAGGGTGGGTCGATGACGGCGGCGCGCTTTTTGCTCGCTCCAGTGTTTGTAGTCGTCATAGGATGGTCTACAAGCATCGATGTAACTTCTTTTACTTCTGATGTTCTTTGTACTGTCACGATGCTTGAGGAATAGATTGGAAGTATTTTCCTCCAAAAAAATGGCAGTGGCCAAATCAAGACACAATCGGCAAAAACTGAGCTCATGTTCAGCATGGGGCGCCCGAGGGCTATGTCTGAGTTTGAAAACTTTTTTTGTCATGATTAGCCCGCAGGATTTCTTCTCTTATGTGTATAGATTTTTTTTTTGAACCCCTTTTTAGGAATGTCATCATGGCTTACTTTATTGATCTCAAATAACACTTACATCGTTTATGAGAGAGATAAGGATAAATCAGGGGGCTCATCGACCCAATTACAAGAAATCTTACTCTCAAAACTAAATCTAGCAATCTCATGAGCAGTACAATTTGCTTTGCATAGACAGTGCTTGAAATGGACGTTCCCAATCTCCACAATAAGATCTATTCAATCCACGTAAATTGCCGCAGCTCCTATCCACCGTGAGTTTGTTCCTGTGCATGCACTAACAACTTCCAAAGAGTCTAATTTTGTGATGATCTGATGTATGCCGAGCGATGCTGCGAAAATAAGACCGTGCTTCATAGCAAGAGCTTACGTAGTGGTAGCGTCTGAAAGAACAGGAACCGGCAATGAAATCTCCATTTGCATCCCGGATGGCAGCCCCTGCAGCTCCCTCTCCTTCATCTCCATGATATGACTCATCAACATTTAATTTGAACATATCACTCGTAGGCTTCCACCATGGTGTGACCTCCCTCACCATGTGATTCTGATTTGCTTTTACAAAATTTGTAGCACATTTATATAGTAATATAAAAAGATCCAAAGAGACAGATTCAATTAATCTCGGCCATCAAATTATGTCAATCAAACGACCTAGATTGCTCCAGTGGTGAGCTTTCAATATGTTGAGCGTGCGATTGATATCATATCAAATATCAACATCTATATTAATCTCATAATTAACACATAATCGATATCCTACCTAATATCAACATGCAGTTAATTTTCTCCCTAATATCAACGTGCATTGTACATGCTCATTTACTAGTTTCTATAATGGACATCTTTCAATTCTTTCAATTTGTGATGGGCGGAAAGCTTTTACCATAAGTTGCCTGCCTGCGAACCCATCATAAATATCATCAGGCGGTCGCAATCACCTCAGCTACACCCACTAGCCGCAGTTTTTGGTACTGATCAACAGAAGTATCACGCTTTCAAGTATCATTGATCCTGATCTTGTTGCTACAGATGGGTTTGGTACAAGAACAGTCTGGCAACAAATCAATCATGGCCCGACCACAAATCAATCAAGGCCCCACCGCGATCATTACAAATCTCAACAGAAAATTTACTTCTACCTAACCTGGATACTAGCCGATTCTTGGCAAATCCTTATTCGTCCCTCTTGCAACGGGCGCAGATATACCTCGCTTAACATGTGCAACTGCATTTCATTTTCATTTGTTTGGATTATTTTTACTTTTGTTTATATTTTGAAAATATTCTTTTTAATCAATTTTAAAAATGTTATATATATATATATATATATATATATATATATTCAAATGTTCAGTGTTACTATCCATCACCCAGGGTGCAGAATAAGTTATTCTTCACCCATTGGTCCCGGTTCATCCCACCAACCGGGACCAAAAGGTCTAGATGAACCGGGACCAATGGCCCACGTGGCCCGGCCGGCCCCCTGGGCTCACGAACCGGGACCAATGCCCCCATTGGTCCCGCTTCTGGACTGAACCGGGACTAATGGGGTTACCCGGCCTTGACCAAAGCCCCCTTTTCTACTAGTGGGCCGAGGGCTATGTCTGAGTTTGAAAACTTTTTTTGTCATGATTAGCCCGCAGGATTTCTTCTCTTATGTGTATAGATTTTTTTTGAACCCTTTTTTAGGAATGTCATCATGGCTTACTTTATTGATCTCAAATAACACTTACATCGTTTATGAGAGAGATAAGGATAAATCAGGGGGCAGATATGGTTGACTAGAGGGGGGGTGAATAGGCAACTACCAATTTTTAGCTTTTCTTTACCAAATTAAACTTTGCGTCAAAGTAGGTTGTCTAGATGTGCAACTAGGTGAGCAACCTATATGATGCAATAACAACAAGCATACAAGCAATCAAGGGTAGAAACACTAAAGATCTTGCACAAGTAAAGGTAAGAGATAACCAAGAGTGGATCCGGTGAAGACGAGGATGTGTTACCGAAGTTCCTTCCTTTTGAGGGGAAGTACGTCTCTGTTGGAGCGGTGTGGAGGCACAATGCTCCCCCAAGAAGCCACTAGGGCCACCGTATTCTCCTCACGCCCTCACACAATGCGAGATGCCGTGATTCCACTATTGGTGCCCTTGAAGGCGGCGACCGAACCTTTACAAACAAGGTTGGGGCAATCTCCACAACTTAATCGGAGGCTCCCAACAAGACCACGAAGCTTCACCACAATGGAATATGGCTCCGAGGTGACCTCAACCGTCTAGGGTGCTCAAACACCCAAGAGTAACAAGATCCGCTAGGGATGAGTGGGGGAATGAAAATCCCTTGGTGGAAGTGTAGATCGGAGCCTTCTCAACCACTCCCGAGCAAATCAACAAATTTGATTGGCTAGAGAGATAGATCGGGCGGAAATGAAGCTTGGAGTATTTAATGGAGCTTGAGCAATAAATGGAGCTTGGGGGAGGAAGAGGTAGGTGAGAAGGAAGAAGGGGACTCCCTTTTATAGTGGGGGCAACAATCCCGTTGCCCCCCACCAACCAGCCCCGCACAGGCGGTACTACCGTTGAGAGGGGGGCGGTACTACCGCCAGGCGACGGTACTGCCGCGCCAACCAGCGGTACTGCCGCGTTGAGGAGACTTAGTAGGGAACGGACCCAAATGCGGTACTACTGCGGTGGTAGGGCGGTACTACTGCTCCTGGAATGGTACTACCGCCACTACAACCATGACTAGTGCTGCAAAACCCGACACGAGAAAAAGACCTCTCGAATCGAGGCAGTAGGAGCCAGACTACCCAGCGGTACTACGACAGAGGGGTCAAGGGCGGTAGTACCGCTGTGGAGCGGTACTGCCGCTTGTGACCCTTCGGCCGTAGTACCGCAGGCAGTACAGTACTACCGCTGGGGTGCGAGAGAGAGGGAGAAGGGATCTCTCAAGGAAGCTGAGGACCAGGCGGAGGTGCCAGCCCCCCAGCGGTACTACTGCTGTGGAGCCACGGCGGTACTACCGCTGCGAAGCGGTACTGCCGCTTGTGGCTCCTCAGCGGTACTACCGCTGGGTGCGCGGTACTACCGTTTTGACCCAGACAAGACAAGGAAGAGAGAGGAGAGATCTCTTCAATGGAAAGGAAATGCTCGGAGGGTGAGAAGCTGATGTGTACGTGATGATTCCACCCATGCAAAACCCCAGCGGACCCCCTCTTGATAGTACGGTGCCCTCTACGCAACTAGTCCATCGAGAAAGAAACGAAAGAGCTACACCGTCTTGAAATACACTCCGAGGGGAAGAAAGCGTCTCGTGCCAGGGGAGAATCTGTGAATAATTCAAAGCACAAGATTAGTCCGCAAACATGTTGTCATCAATCACCAAAACTACCTTGAGAGAGATATGCCGTAACAATCTCCCCCTTTTTGGTGGATTGATGACAACTAGGGATTTGCGCAAGGAAAAGAAATAAACGAAGAAAACTAAGAACTACAAAATATAGACGGGCTCCCCCAGAATGTGTGCACCTAGAGATGGCACGACACACACATTCGGATCAACACTCCCCCTATATTTTATAGTCCAACAATACTAAGCACAAGATATATGAGAGAAGAGAATAAACAGGACAAGCATGCATCTCACAATAAACTACAGTACTCTGAAATGACATAAGTAATAAGGTAGCGATAGGGAGCATATGTCTTACACCATATGACTAGAACTTAGGTCTCACACCAAACCAAACCAAAGAAGGAACACACAAGAAAACACAAGACGACTCAAAGCACGACACAAGAAGCAAATCCCTACACTCTCTCCCCCTTTGGCAGCGAGACACCAAAAAGGGCATAGAGTGACACTACGACTCCAGGTGATGGGAGGAGGAAGATCTCGAACATCACATCTCTGCATCTTCATCGTGGGTCGAAAACTGCTCGGCATCGGAGTCGGTCCAGTGGCAATTCTGATGAATCCAGTCCTCCTCTTCAGTGATCTGACCCTCAGACCCACTGGCAACTGTTGCTCCATCTGACGCATGAGCTCCTTGTGGCGCGTCCTGGCATGCTTCTCCGCCACATGAGTCATGTACTGACCATGAGACTCCATGCAGAAAAGCTTCTTCATCTTGCGCTTAAGCTTCTGTGCCCACGACGGTTCTGCACTAGAGGGGCCAAAGTTCCTCCTCATGAGCATCAGTAGCAGCCTCACCCTCGGTCCCCATGGCAGCAGCAGCAGCAGACGGACCCCTGTGGCAGCAGTAGCAGATGGACCCCCTGTGTGAGGCGCTGTCCAGTTGTCCTTCTTCCTCAGACGCTTGATCTCATGAGAAACCAAGTCTCCAGTCTCTAGCAGCACTCTGGGATAAGTCTGTGCCCAGGCCCTCTCAATGAGCCTCATGATGAATGGACCATAGATAGGACACTTGCGCTCAGACACGGCAGATAGAAGTTCAGACCACATGACATGAGAGATATCCAGGCTCTCTCCAGTGCTTGCTTCCTTCTCATGCTGACAGAAAAGGAGCATGTCCACGAGGTAAGAGTGGACCATATCCAGATTCCCGATCCGAGGGAAGAGAGTCTCACGGAATATGCGATGAAGAATGTCCAGATACGGAGACAGCTCATAGGTCTTCTTCTCAGTTACTGGGTGAACCTTCACAGTGCAGTAGGGCCAAAGGGCTTGCTTGTGGGTGGATGTAGCATTGCGGTGAGGACGGAAACCGACAGGAGTCTCAAGCCCGTATCCACCACATCAAGTAACTCCATGAAAGCCTTCCACTTGACAGAAAGCAGCTTGCCATTGGTCATCCATGTCAGAGTCCTGTCGACATCCGTCCCAAGATGGACGGTGGCATAGAATTGAGCCACCAAATCCGCATCGAAATCCTTGTTGAATTGCATGATCCTGAGAATGTTCAGCTGAGTGCACATCTGAAGAGCTTCGCCAAAGTACTCCGGATCCTTCTCCATAGCATCAGTGTCAATGGAGCGAACATCAACAAAAAGATTCTTCTTGGCCTTGATCACATCAAAGTAGATGGCAAACTGAAAACGGTTCCAGAACGGGCGGTTGACCAAAGTGGGTTCTTGGTCCACCGCATAGGGGTTGCGGCGACGCTTCTCCCAAAACTCCTTGTTGGTCATCTCAGTCACAGTCTTCCCTTTTGGCTTGTTGGCGGCTCGCTTCGATTGCTGAGGAGGTGGAGGAACACTTGCAGAAGCACTTGCTGGAGGCGGTTGGGTGCTCGAGGAACCACCGGCAGGCTCTGAGGTGCGGTAGCGTTTTGATGTGGCACGCCCGGGGTTGATACGGCGACCTTGCTGCTCGGAACGGTCATCACCTGGAGCCAAACACAAGAACACGCAAAACAACCAGAAAGAACGAGCATAAGCCAACAAACTCAACAAAAGGATCAAGGTAAGGCAGGAAAATGATGGAAATTGGCATTCAGCGGTAGTACCGTGACCTGCCCGCGGTAGTACCGCCCCAAAGGGAGCGGTAGTACCGCTCTAGGTCAAGCGGTAGTACCGCTCCAAGAGAGCGGTAGTACTGCTTGAGGCGGAGAAACAGCAGTTTCATATAGCACGAGGCGGTGAAACAGCGGGTTTACTACCGCAGTCAGATCCGGCACTACCGGCCTACCAAATTCAAAAATAATCCTACCAAACTCTAATCGAGATAGTCTAGTTGCCTTCTCCAACCAACTCAAGCCTAGATTTAGCCAAAAATCTAGAGATGCAACCACCATTGCCCCTAAGAAACAAGAACTGAAAAGAGACAAAACGAAAGAAGGAACGGGGGCAATACCGGCATCCATGGCAAGAGACGAGGTGGGGATCGACTCCACCAAAGGAAATGGAGAGGGACGCCCCGGAGACGAGATCCGCCGGAGCCCTCCCGCGGCGAGAGGAGGCTGGAGAGAGGAAGAGAAAAGAGGGGCGAAGTGAATGGGTATGGGGGAGAAGAAACCTCCCCCTGCCCCGACTTAACCCCCTGGTCCCTCCTCAGCGGTAGTACCGCGCTGGGGGCGGTAGTACCGCTTATAAGCGGTAGTACCGCGCACCACCAGCGGTAGTACCGCCCAGCACGCCACGGCAACTAAACAGACACGGCTTTAGCTCGACGAAACGACAAAAACGGCAAGAGAAGAAGAAACACACCAGCAAACGACCAAGACACACCTCTTCAAAAGAGGGCGGTGGCCGAGGCCACCTATGTTTGAGTCAAAAGGTATGGCACCGCGAAGATTTTAACCTTGGGCCCATGACCAAAACTCGTCTTTGAAGCACAAGTGCCATCAACAATGGCTAAAGTGAAAGACTTGATCAATTTATGCATAATGGGGGGAGGGAGAGTTCATTGAGAGAACAACACTCCCCCTATGTCCATGCCTACACCTAAACTAGACAACAAATTGAGCGTGGTAGGGTGTGCACGGGTTCAAGCCACATTGCTCGAATCAATGATATTTAGCTCATGCCTTAACTCGCGAAATCTTGCTTCATCCAAGGGCTTCGTGAAAATATCTGCAAGGTTGTCATGAGTGTTGACATAGTTGAGCTCGATCTCTCCTCGCCTAATGTGATCCCGGATGAAGTGATACCGAATCTCAATATGCTTCGTCTTGAAGTGTTGCACTGGGTTGAGAGAAATCTTGATGGCACTTTCATTGTCACACCAAAGAGGCACTTTGTCACAAGTGACACCGTAATCCTTTAAAGTTTGCCTCATCCATAGAAGTTGTGCACAACAACTACCGGCGGCAACATACTCCGCCTCAGTGGACGAGAGAGACACACAACTTTGCTTTTTGGAAGACCAACTTACCAAAGAGCAACCAAGGAATTGGCACCCTCCGGAAGTGGACTTCCTATCCACTTTGTCTCCCGCCCAATCGGAATCCGAGTACCCTACAAGCTTGAAGTTTGATCCTCTTGGGTACCATAAGCCAAAGTTTGGGGTATGAGCCAAATATCGAAAGATTCGTTTGACCGCCACATAAGTGACTTTCCTTAGGTGCGGCTTGAAACCGTGCACAAATTCCCACACTCAACATGATGTCCGGTCTAGATGCACAAAGGTAAAGCAAGGATCCAATCATGGAACGATATACCTTTTGATCCACCACTTTACCATTGGGATCTAAGTCAAGTTGGCACTTGGTGGGCATTGGAGTGGAGGCCGGCTTGACGTCACTTAGCTTGAATCTCTTGAGCATGTCTTGTGTATTTGGATTGATTGATGAAGGTTCCTTCTCTTCTTTGCTTCACTTCGAACCCTAGAAAGAACTTCAACTCTCCCATGGAGGACATCTCGAACTTTGAGGTCATGAGAGCGGCAAATTCCTCATTGAAAGCTTTGTTAGGAGAACCAAAGATAATATCATCAACATATAATTGGCACACAAACAACTCCCCTTTGACCTTCTTAGTAAAAAGAGTGGGGTCGATTAGCCCAACTTCAAAACCACGGTCTTGTAACAACTCGGTAAGGTGGTCATACCACGCACGTGGGGCTTGTTTAAGGCCATAGAGTGCCTTATCGAGTTGATACACATGATCGGGAAAGTAGGGATCCTCGAACCCGGGGGGTTGCTTGACGTAAACCAATTCATTAATGGGACCATTAAGAAAAGCACTCTTCACATCCATTTGTTGTAACTTAAAGTTATGATGAGAAGCATATGCAATCAACATGCGAATGGATTCAAGACGAGCAACGGGAGCAAAGGTTTCACCGTAGTCGATACCCTCGACTTGGGAGTAGCCTTGTGCTACCAAACGAGCCTTGTTGCGAATGATAATCCCATGGGCATCTTGCTTGTTCTTGAATATCCACTTGGTTCCAATGACATTGTGGTTCCCCGTTGGCCTTGGCACCAATCTCCACACTTTGTTGCGCTCGAAGTTGTTGAGTTCTTCGTGCATGGCATTGAGCCAATCCGGATCTTCTAGCGCCTCATAGACCTTGTGGGGTTCCACACAAGAGACAAACGCGTGATGCTCACAATAATTTGCTAATTGTCTACGAGTGCTTACCCCCTTTCTTAAGCTTCCAAGCACATTCGTCATGAGATGATCCTTGGTGGAGAGCTTGGAAGCAACCTTGGCGGCACGACGCTCTAATTCCTCCTCGGTGGTGAGTTGAGGAGCGGTTACTTGATCATCTTGAGCGCGTCTGAACTTGTTCTTGATCTTGAACTTGCTCGGGGAGAGAACTTGACCTTGGGCATCACTTGGTGTGTCAACACCGTCTTGAGTATGATCTTGCCCTTGGTCTTGTTCATGAGGTTGAGGGCCTTCACTTGTTCTTCGGAAGCGTGTGGGCCTTGGGTTGGTGATGGCTCCACTTGAGTGGAGCATTGTCCTTCTCCTTCGGCCACAAGGGGTTCCTCAATGGGTAGGATGAAACCAACACCCATTCTTCTTATGGCTTGAGGAGGAATTTCATCACCTACATCACAAGTGCCACTTTGCTCCACTTGGGAGCCGTTATTCTCATCAAACTCCATGTTACACGTCTCCTCAATAAGTCCCGTGGATTTATTGAGGACACGGTAAGCATGAGAGTTTGTAGCATAACCAACAAATATGCCCTCATAAGCTCTAGCCTCAAATTTAGACAACCGAACACCTTTCTTGAGAATGAAACACTTACACCCGAATACCCGGAAGTACTTGAGGTTGGGCTTGTTACCGGTGAGTATCTCATATGGAGTCTTGTTCAAGCCCTTGCAGAGGTAGAGCCGATTGGATGCATGACACGCGGTGTTGATGGCTTCGGCCCAAAAGTTGTACGAACACTTGAACACCGCCATCATGGTCCTTGCCGCATCCATCAACGTCCGGTTCTTCCTCTCCGCAACACCGTTTTGTTGAGGGGTGTATGGTGCGGAATATTGATGCTTGATTCCCTCATCACTAAGAAATTCATCCAAGGTGTAGTTCTTGAACTCGGTGCCGTTGTCACTTCTTATTGTCAAGATCTTTGCATTGTGTTGACGTTGTGCTTCATTTGCAAAGTCAATGACGGTTTGTTGGGTCTCGCTCTTCCTCTTGAAGAAATACACCCACGTGTACCTTGAGTAGTCATCCACAATCACCAAGCAATACTTCCTACCTCCAAGACTATCGAAGGATGGGGGCCCAAAAAGATCCATGTGAAGGAGCTCCAAGGGCCTCTTTGAATAAATGATAGTCGTGGGAGGGTGAGCCTTCTCATGTAGCTTTCCTTCGATACAGGCACTGCAAGCACGATCTTTAACAAAACTAACATTCGTTAGTCCACGGACATGGTCCCCCTTGAGAACTTTGCAAAGATCTCATATTGACATGGGCTAAACGGCGATGCCAAAGCCATCCCACATCAACTTTAGCCATTAGGCATGTCGCGGTCTTAGTGGGTCGCTCCGAAAAGTTAATCACATATAGACCGTTCTCGACATGCCCAACAAAAGCTACTTTAAGAGTCTTGCTCCACAAGAGGGCCACGGTATCGATATCAAAGAAAGTGGCAAAGCCCATGATTGCAAGTTGACGAACGGAAAGTAAATTGTATGCAAGGGACTCAACAAGCATGACCTTCTCGATCGTGAGATCATGAGAGATGACCACCTTGCCAAGTCCCAATACCTTAGAAGATGAGGCGTCACCCCACTCGACATTGGTGGGCATAGATGGAACCTTGTGCACGTCCACCACCAAGTCCTTGCTTCCGGTCATAAGATTTGTAGCTCCGCTATCGAGCAACCATGATCCACCACCGGAAGCAAACACCTACAAGAGATCAATGCTTGGTTTTAGGTACCCATTTTGTAATGGGTCCTTTGATGTTAGTAACAAGGGTCTTTGGAACCCAAATAGACCATTCAATGTACTCATGAAGAACCCACAAATTTGGCATAACATGCCCATTCACTAGCACGGCATAACACATAAGAAGGATTAAAAAATCGCTGGCTTTGTTTGGGAGAGGTGACATTGCCCCTTCTTGACATTGTTCTTCTTCTTCTCCTTGGAGGCACTCTCTCCCTCCCTTCACAAAGGTTTGCATGAGGGGAGGAGGTTCGTTTGGTCTTGTCTTCTTCTTCTTGTTCTTGGAGTCGGGCACGTACCCAACCCCTTCCTTGGTAACAACCCCCCTCTTATGGTTGATCAAGAGATCGTTGAGGTTCTTTTTGTATGCACAAGTCGCAAGACCTCTCTCAAAGTTGCTCCTTCAACTTAGTTTTCCTCAACAAGATTGCATATGCTCACAAAACACGGGTAGGTAGCATTTGCATTATCAATTAAAACCATATGAGGAAAAGTTGCTTTCTCCTTAGTTAGCTTCACTTGGAGTTGATGATGAGACTCCTTGAGACTAGCGTGAATACCCTTCAAGGCCTTGTGGGCCTTGTCAAGTATATCAAACTCCTCTTTGAGTCTAGCAAGATCAACCCCGAGTTTGGCCTTCTCGGAATTTAGCACACGAGAAACAATGAGGGCATGATCATAATCTTTCTTTAACTTAGCATGATCAACGTTGTGTGACTCCTCAAGAGCCAAACGAAGACCACGCTCTTCCTCAAGAGCATTGGAAAGATCCGAAATCTCATCGGCATAGTCACGACTATGCCCTTCCATCTTAGAGATGGTGTCTTCGTGAGCCTCGATCATGTCATTGGCCTCACCAAGTTGTTCCAAGAGAGCAACAAAGTGCTTCTTGGATTTTCCCTTGAGTTTGCCCATAAAGGCCTCAAACTCGTTAGCCTCCACATTAGCTCCCTCAAGTTCATTAATGCTATCCGTTGGGAAGGATGATTAATGATGGTAGTTTTGATGTTGGAGGTTACCTTGTTGGTGGCTTTAGCCATGAGGCACTTGGCGGTGATGCTCTCGTTGGGTGAGTCGAAGAGAGACACCCGTGACGTTGTTGCAATGGCAACGGAGGCCATGGCAACCGACTCATCATCGTCATCATCCTCATTGTACTCTTCTTGCACAACCAAAGCCTTGGGAGGAGTCTTCTTGGTGAAGTTGTTCTTGTTGGGGAACGACTTGGCCTTGTCCTTTCGGATGAGTTTGCCACCATTGTCTTCCCTCTTCTCATACGGGCATTCCGCAACGAAATGACTCACGTTGCCGCAATTGTAGCAAGTCCTTACACGTTGCTTGCCCCTTGTGCCACTCGAGTTGTTTTTGCTAAAGTTGGGCCTCGAGTTTTTCTTGCTCCAAAATTGCCTTGAAGCAAGTGCCATGTGTTCATGATATGCATACTTCGTATCTTCGGGGTTGCTCTCCTCTTCTTCCTCTTCTTCTTCTTCTTCCATGGTGAGCTTGGCCTTCAATGCAAGGTTAGGCTTCTTTGCCCGTTGAGAACGGAGCACCGCATTGTCGGCGGTCTTGTCCAAAATGTTCATGGCCACAAACTCATCCAACACTTCGCTTGAGGTCAAAGTGTGGAAGTCCGGTCTTTGACGAATGACGGAGGACATGGCCTTGTGGTAGGGCATCATTGCCTTGAGGAATTTGCGCTTGATCCAATTGTCATCCGTGTCCTTGCTCCCGTGATCTCGTAGTGAGACCGCGAGTTTGGTTACTCTCCGATAAAGCTCACGAGGTTCTTCATCTTCCTTCATTGCAAACTCATCGGCCTCATCTTGTACCACTTCATAGTTGGAGCGTTGAATGCTTGCGCTTCCCCGGTAGAGAGACACGACACAATGCCATGCATCTTTGGCCAAGGCGAAGGGACGAAGATGAGGTAGGTCTTCGGGTGGAATTGCATCTTGAATGATGAAGAGAGCATTCTCATTGAATTGATTGTCCGCGGCTTCTCGAGGAGTGAAGTTGCTTGGATCATGTGGATAGAAACCTTCTTCAATGATTCTCCAAAGGTTAGTGTTCACATGATTTAAATGACGTTTAAAGCGGTAAACCCAAGAATCAAAATCCTCATTTTTCACAATCTTAGGGGGAGGACCGGCATGATTCAAATGAGTGGAAGGAACCGGTCCACCATAAACAAGTGGTGGTTCCACATGGGCAAAGATGCCGGTGCCATTCTTGCCACTAGAAGAAGGAGCCTTTTCACTACTAGCTTCCCCCTTGTCGGGGATAGCATCACCTTGTTGGCGGGATCACCCACTTTCAACGGTGCGGTGGATAGTTTAAGCCCCTCAAGAAATTTAGTAAACATGCTTTCAACTTCGGTCGTCATGGAGGTTTTCAATGTCTCCAAGGCCACATTGAACTCCTCACGAGAGACCGAAGTTCCCCCATCTCCCGTAGACGAGATCGGATTCACACCGGAGTGTTCCTCCACACCGTCTACGGTATCAACCATACTCTTTGGACGGTAAAGTCCTGAATAAAGAGACGAGGCTCTGATACCAATTGAAAGGATCGATATGGTTGACTAGAGGGGGGTGAATAGGCAACTACCAATTTTTAGCTTTTCTTTACCAAATTAAACTTTGCATCAAAGTAGGTTGTCTAGATGTGCAACTAGGTGAGCAACCTATATGATGCAATAACAACAAGCATACAAGCAAGCAAGGATAGAAACACTAAAGATCTTGCACAAGTAAAGGTAAGAGATAACCAAGAGTGGATCCGGTGAAGACGAGGATGTGTTACCGAAGTTCCTTCCTTTTGAGGGGAAGTACGTCTCTGTTGGAGCGGTGTGGAGGCACAATGCTCCCGAAGAAGCCACTAGGGCCACCGTATTCTCCTCACGCCCTCACACAATGCGAGATGCCGTGATTCCACTATTGGTGCCCTTGAAGGCGGCGACCGAACCTTTATAAACAAGGTTGGGGCAATCTCCACAACTTAATCGGAGGCTCCCAACAAGACCACGAAGCTTCACCACAATGGAATATGGCTCCGAGGTGACCTCAACCGTCTAGGGTGCTCAAACACCCAAGAGTAACAAGATCCGCTAGGGATGAGTGGGGGAATCAAAAATCCCTTGGTGGAAGTGTAGATCGGAGCCTTCTCAACCACTCCCGAGCAAATCAACAAATTTGATTGGCTAGAGAGATAGATCGGGCGGAAATGAAGCTTGGAGTATTTAATGGAGCTTGAGCAATAAATGGAGCTTCGGGGAGGAAGAGGTAGGTGAGAAGGAAGAAGGGGACTCCCTTTTATAGTGGGGGCAACAATCCCGTTGCCCCCCCCCACCAACCAGCCCCGCACAGGGCGGTACTACTGCTGAGAGGGGGCGGTACTACCGCCAGGACAGCGGTACTGCCGCCCCAGCCAGCGGTACTGCCGCGCTGAGGAGACTAGTAGGGAACAGATCCAACTGCGGTACTACCGCGGTGGTAGGGCGGTACTACCGCTCCAGGAACGGTACTACCGCCACTACAACCGTGACTAGTGCCGCAAAACCCGACACGAGAAAAAGACCTCTCGAATCGAGGCGGTAGGAGCCAGACTGCCCAACGATACTACGGCAGTGGGGTCAAGGGTGGTAGTACCGTTGTGGAGCGGTACTGCCGCTTGTGACCCTTCGGCCGTAGTACCACAGGCAGTGCGGTACTACCACTGGAGAGAGAGAGAGAGAGGGAGAAGGGATCTCTCAAAGAAGCTAAGGACCAGGCGGAGGTGCCAGGCCCCTAGCGGTACTACTGTTGTGGAGCCACGGCGGTACTACCGCTGTGAAGCGGTACTGCCGCTTGTGGCTTCTCAGCGGTACTACCGCTGGGTGCGCGGTACTGCCGCTTAGACCCAGACAGAACAAGGAAGAGAGGAGAGATCTCTTCAATGGACAGGAAAAGCTCGGAGGGTGAGAACCTGATGTGTACGTGATGATTCCACCCATGCAAAACCCTAGCGGACCCTCTCTTGATAGTACGGTGCCCTCTACGCAACTAGTCCACCGAGAAAGAAACGAAAGAGCTACACCGTCTTGAAATACACTCCGAGGGGAAGAAAGCGTCTCATGCCAGGGGAGAATCTGTGAATAATTCAAAGCACAGGATTAGTCCGCAAACATGTTGTCATCAATCACCAAAACTACTTTGAGAGAGATATGCCGTAAGAAGACAGTCGGGAAGTTATCGTGCTAAGGCCCATAGGACCAGCGTAGCAGAACAACAACCGCCGCCGATGAAGATTAGCGTAGATAAAAGGATCCAACCTGAAGACGCACCTATTATGTATTTGACGATGCCATCTAAACCAAGGACCAGACCATGGTCATGTCCCATCTTTTCCTCCACGGACATTGGTGTAGAAGTAGTTTTGCAATTCTTCAGACTGGCTCGACGAAGCAAATATGGTGCATAGTTATTATGACTCAACAACAAGCCCCTAAATTGTAAGCTGCTTCGAGGCCGAGAACTACTCGTGTTGGCCAAAATCCGTGACTAGAAAGACGACCGAGAGAGATTGAACAAGACAACTAACAACCCAGTGAACTTTTTTGTAGGAAACATGTGATGCTGACCCAACGATGACAATGTTATCAACATAGACCAACATGAAAGTAATAATACCTCCGCGAGAGAATACAAAAATGAGGTGTCTTCCTTGAAAGACGAGAAACTGAGCCGGTGAAGTTTATCACCGAGGCAAGCATAACAAGATAGAGGAGACTGCTTAAGTCCATAGAGAGTGTGTTGCGACTTGCACACGTAATCATGACGACGAGAATCTTCCGGTATAGTTAGGGTTAAATATTTAGCACATCCTAAGTTGACCCTCACTTATCCAATAGCACAACCTTGGCCCTTTAAACTTTTATATAGAATTTGGTAAAACAACATTGAGACAAAAGAAATATATAGCACATCCTAAGTTTACTCTAACTTATTCTATAGCATTACTCATTGCTTATAAATATATAGAAGGTTTACGTACAACATTAGTACATATTATACATGGGCATCTTGAATGTTATACGGTATGTCCCTTTCATGCATCTCAACTAGAAGACATAATGCTTGATTACTTATTTAGTTCTTATTAATGTCATGTGGATTCATTCTGTCGGACTATGTCATTATTACATAGTCATGACCAATGATGAAAATGACAACTCAACTTGAGCCTTAGATAACTTAAGCCTAGCATGATATGTTTGGTTTCTTCTCATCATATTTTTCCACTTTTTAACCTTATATTTTAGTGACAATGTACAAAACAAATTGATGATACATATGGTAAACATATTATAAGAAAGTGTGGTTCCATTCATCCACCGCAATCATTGAAGTTACCAAGATATCTTTCTAACTCTTCTGGAGAAGCAATGTAAACGACCATCTCAAATTGGGTATAAGCTTGAAATCTAGCTTTTTATTCGAATTGCATTTTTGTATCGTGTGCTTGTTTGTGTCTTAGCAGTTTCTTGTCCACTAGTCCAGGCATCACGGTCACTTTAGAGGTCGATGAAGGCGAGACCACAGAGAATTCGTCGACGTAACTAAGAAAGCAATAAAGAATAGTTACATAAGATTTGTTTTTATATTTCCAACATATATGATGCCTTGCATTGCTATGTTGAATCTCAATGATATTGCCTTTCTCATGTGTGTCAATTCATGGCAGCAAAAACCAATAAATATCGTGAACAGTTAACATGTAAGGGGGTCATCATAATATTATCAACACATCTTTATTACACCGATGAAAAACAATTTGGAGTAACTTGCATACACTCCAAGATACATAAATGACTACATTCATCTCTGACCCAAACATGAAAGCCAGCTAATTTGAGCAAATTAAACCCGCACAAACTTGAAGGACAAGCAGGGCGTACATGCTGTGCACATACATATATAAAGCATAAATTAATATAGGCAATAATTAGCTTACGAAGTTTGAACATTATTTACCAAGGTTGCATAGCAAGTTTGTTGTTTAGTTAAGGATAGACCTCGATGATGGACCTAATTCCTAGCATAGGTATGATACTGTAGCCACTGAATCCGGCTTCCAAGAAGATCTTCTCCCACTCATGCTCTTCTCGTTCACCTCCCTCAAAAACCATGAGGAAGAGATCGTACAATGCTTGTGCCTCCTCCTTTTTAGTACTATTACCCTTCGACTTTTCAAAACCAACCACCATGTTTATGATTATCACCTTCCCTCCAGCTTCTCTGGAAGGGATTGCCTCTTTGCACCTTCGTAGTATCTTGACGCACTCGTCGTCACGCCAATCGTGCATCACTGACTACAATACGAAAATATCGATATGATGTAGGATATTTAATCAAAGTGCATGTAGGCTTGTGCGTTCAATATTTCAACTTAATCAAGCATTTAAGTGTTTGCGTGTACCCTCGATAATATAGTGTATATGTGCATGTCATCCTCATATGCAAAGGGCATGTCTAAGCTCGATCTATGGGTTTGTATGACCATATTTGACGTTTTTGAGTCAATAAAGCTTCTATTAGTGCCTCAAAAAATAAAGCTCCTATTAACATGAAAAAAGTACCTCTACACAAAATGATTATTATGACCTTTTTTTTGCAGGAAAAATGATTATTATGACTAATACCAGTATAGCTCAAGGAAAAAAAAACACGGTACAACAAAATAACACCGGCCTCAAAACTAGGTACTGACTCACAATGCAAGTATGGAACACATGCGGACTAAAAAAAAGTATGGAACACATGTGAAATTACCTTGAGCAGAACAGCGTCGGCCGGGGGAATGTGCTCGAACATATCGCCCTCGATGAATCGCACCTCTCCGCCGGCGGGGGCCTCCGCGACGACGTGTGGGAGATCCAGGACGCTGCACTCAACGTGCGGGAAAGCTGCCGCGATGGCCTTTGCGATGGTGCCGGTGCCGCCGCCGACGTCGACCATCGAGCGCACCCCGGAGAAGACGTCGCGCGCGCGGCCCTCCCTCAGGAGCACCTCCACGACGAAGCGGCTGTCGTCGGTCATGCCGTCGCCTATCGTCCTGCTCAGAGCAGCCTCCCGCGCGGCCATATCCCACATGTCCTCGCCGTGGTGCATCTCGAAGAAGGAGCGCGGCTGCTCGTCGTCCATGAACCACGCGCTCATGCCGGAGAACGGCGCGGTGAGGTTCGGGTCGACCATGAGGGACACTAGACGGGACAGTCCGGACGACGCCTCACCGTCGCCGGCGGGGAGGCGGGAGGCTGAGGT
Source organism: Triticum urartu (assembly GCF_003073215.2). Classification (NCBI taxonomy): domain Eukaryota; kingdom Viridiplantae; phylum Streptophyta; class Magnoliopsida; order Poales; family Poaceae; genus Triticum; species Triticum urartu. Next base: position 506,693,287 of record NC_053028.1, on the reverse strand, counting down.
GAGCCCGTAGACGACGATGGCGCAGCCCGCGGAGTCGTCCGGCTGCTGGTGTTGGACGGAGAAGACGCCCGAGACGGTGAGCACGCGCATGAGGCGGCGCAGGCGCGGGAGCCTGGAGGGAGGGAGGGCGATAATGGTGGCCAGCTCGCCGAGCGTGGCGCCGCCGCCGTTGCCGTGGATGGCGCCGGGAATGCCGAGCTCTATGGCGCATTTGAGCGCCATGGACTTGACGAAGCCGTAGGCGTGGATGCAGAGCTCGGCGTGGCCTTGGAGCATGTCCTCGGTGCTGATGAGCTTGTAGTCGCCGGTGAGCGCCATGGAGTACTACGTGCCGCCCTGCAGGGTGGTTGTTCTTAGCTTGTTTTTCGTACTTGTTGGTAGCTAGATCTCCGGTACTGCTCGCTAAATAGTCTCTCGAGTCACTCACCACTCATGCAGCTGAATCCTTCTCCGATTTTAATATTCATCACGAGAAAGTGCAGTTACATTTTAAGATTGACGAAATTTAGCCCTTCGTCATACTCCCTCCGTGTACCGCATTGAAATCTCTAAAATAAGACTTATATTTAAAAATAGGGAAAGTAAAACATAATTGAAGATTGAACGTAGCGTGGTGTGGTAGGAGTGACATGGTGACATCTTTATTGAACATGCTCCAGCTAACTCATTCAAAAGTCCGAACTGATGGAGAAAGACGGGTAATATATTTCAACACCCTTCCTCACATCTAGACTTATTTAGCCCTTAGACTTGAGATTTATTTAGGCCACATAATCATTTTTTAATACTGCGTTGGCAGGGTCTTCACCTCCTGGCTCGGATATCATATTAAATATGCTCCAGCCAACTCATCCAAAAGTCCGAACTGATGGAGAAAAGCGGGCAATATATTTCAACAATCTTCTCTCCTCAAGAATTATCATTTGGCCAGATAGTTCTTTCACTCTGTGTAAGCAGGCTGGTAGAGCGGTGGATGGCAGCATTGACGGTTGACACCAAGGTTACATTCTCTTCGGGTGAAAATCCATAATCTAGCTCTGTGGCTAGAAGATTGTGCATGTTGTTTTCCCGTCAGATGTTGGCTCCAAGTTCGGCTTTGTGGATGATAGCCCCAGGTTTGACTTTGTGAATGTTCTTGTCAGAGGGATGATTCCTTCTTGAAGATGTTGTCTTAGAGTCTTGCGTCCTTTGTTAGGCCACGTGTTGCTCCATGGGTGAATTGCAGTCACAAAGTTTGCGGTAGGATTTGGTGATACTACCGCAAAAAATGTGCAATGTAGATGGCCTTGGGTTTTTCTTTATTTTTATTCTGTATGCCGATTTGTTCAGTTTTGATCCTTGGCTTTACTTATTGTTAATTTTATAATTTATTGTGTTCAAGATGTTCATTTTCCTTTTTTCCTCGTCGATCATCAATTAATTTTTTTTAATAAAATAGATAAACTGGAGCACACAAGGACAACGAACATCTCCAATTCCATCAACTAAGCCATTGCCTCTAGTTTTATCTTTTGCATATCGACTTCCATTCAAGCTTACAATGAAAAAACTATGAAAGACCACATTTGCATAAATTGCACTAGCCTTCTAAGTTTTGAAAGGGCTCCTGAGCCACCCTTGAAAGATGGGGATCACAAGAAAGTGCAATGGGAGAACCACTGAAGAAACCAAACTGGAGATCATACTTGCCGCCATTGCTGCCATGATGTGTTAGGTTGAAGCACCGGATGACTACCTACTACTCCCTCCGTTTTAAAATAGATAACCCAACTTTATACTAACTTTAGCAAAGTTAGTACAAAGTTGAATCATCTATTTTGGAATGGAGGAAGTAGATCTAGAGCCAGCGTTCGACGTGGCAAAAACACCACATGCACATCAAGGCAGGGATTGAGTCATGAGTCCTTGTTCCATTTCATATGGCCCCATCACTCTGATGCCGCCACCATGGACTGATGAGCAAACTCCAAGGTATTTTTACGAAACAAAACAAAATCGTTCTAACTCAAAATAGTGTGAATTTTGAGCTGATTAAATGGGTAAATCTCAAAATATGCGGTGGGTTAACCAACAACACAGAAGATAAACTAGAGGGAAATTCTCGAAATATGTGAGACCCTGATAAACTAGGAAGAAGGGAGAAATCTCACCAAAAATATGTCTTCAAAAGGTAAATCCGAAATAGATTTGGTTGTTGACTGGCTTTGACCTGCTAAATTTGTCGCCATCACGTTTCCCACATGGTTTCTAAAAGAAATGGAAACATCGGCAAAGTGTGCCAAGACATAAAAATGTTTCCAAACATTAAAGAACAAAATAGACGAGCTCACCGCTGCAACCTGCAAACAATTTAATCACATCAACAAATTAGGCTTCGGCCTCGTGCTCCGCGTGATGGGTCCTATATATGGTTATGTCAACGTAAGCATCGTACCCCCGCAAAAAAAACACGTAAGCATCGTACCTAGAGAGATTAGGAATGACTCTCTTTCGAGATGTTTGGCCAATATAATACACACACATCGACGCCATCTAGGATACCGAGGACCATGATGTAGAGCCAAGAGTATATAACTGAATAAAAAAAGTATCCACATTCTCTTTCTTTTCTGAGGCCTGAGTCATATCCTTTTCACCATGATCTCATTGTCCAACCCCTAATCAGTGTATGACGAACATTGTAAATAGTTTCACTTCTTTCGGTGGCACGTTGTGTGATCGATCTTCCACAACACCAGCTTGCATAGTTTTTTCTTTGTTAGCTCATTGTGAGAAATGGAGTTGCGTTGTCACCGACTCATGTGGTTGATTGCTTGGCGAGCTTCATGTAGATTCTCATGGCCTCTGCGGTGTGGGCTTAGTCGTCAGTCGTTTCTGATGAAGTTGGAGTCGCTTGCTCGAGGGGTATGATGACGGTGACACAAATGTACAACCTCGACGAGATCATCTTCACAGTGGGTGGGTGTGATGTATCTTGTGTGTGCCTGATCCATGGTTTGTGATGATTTTTTTCCATTTTTTCGTTAACTAACATGACAACTCTTTTCTTCTTAATTAAGGGAATGAATCCCAAGGACTCTGGTAAAAAAAACTCTTTCCAATACCTTGACATGCCAATGTTTGCATTTGGCACATAAAATTTGTGGAGCTGTATGAAATATCCAAGTCGCACTAGCTAAATTAATGCAATATGGTTGTTTAATTACACTACACAATGAACCAATGGTTCATTACGAAAGGGCCCAAGGAAAACATGTTTTCCTTTTCTCTTTCTTTTGAAAACACAAACAGATTCATATTTTATTCAATCAAAAAGGCGAAAGTATACCTTTAAAAAAGCACGCGTACCTTTATGTTTTCAGTAATTGCCATGCACGAGTATCTTAAAGGCACGTTCATAATGGATGAAAAAAATAATGAGGAGTATGCGGCCGTGATGGTTGGTCATATGGTACGTTTGTATCCCTCACACACCGCTTGAGGATTGCCATGATGTGACGATGTTACCAGAACAGAGAATTGTCATGTTGCAATAGAGAAAGCTTGACATATTTTTAGGATTTACCATGTTGTGCACGAAGAAAATTGTCATGCTATAAATGTTAGAACATGAAAAATGTTGCATTATAGAAGAATTCCCTGATATAAGGGAGAATTGTCCACATGTTTAGAAATTGTCATGCTACAACATAGAAGTTTGCCACATGATCACGGATTGCCATGCTGGAATTGTTAGGTTGTAGCATAGAGAATTATGATGCTATAGACGATAAACATGTTCAGGAATTAGCATGCTAGCATACGAGGATTGACATGCATAGAAAAAGAATTGACAGTGTGAATTGTCATGCTACAAGCAAGAAAAAAATGGCATGCTATGCAGAGAAGTTGTCACACATGTTTTCAGTAATTGCCACACTACATCAGGGGGAATGTTGCTACACACGCGACTTTCCATGCTCTAGACAAAACTGACACTGGTTTAAAATTACCATCTATATACACATGAAAAAGTTGGCACCCGAATCAGATCGAGAAGAAGTAAGGAAAGAGACTGGACTTCACAGTGCAGTCCCATTCGCTCAAAAAAAAAAGAGTGAAATGAAGATTGCCATGTTGTCGCAATATTGAGATTTGTGCGCAAGATTGAACGCACAAGAGAGCATTCATGCCCGGAACCGTTTGTGAACGTTCGTTCGTTATCATTTGCAGAAAAAGATATACATGGTTTACGTAAAAGAAGTACATTATAGATAGGTGTCAAATTAGAACATGTCTCTTGTAACGATCTCGTTTGTCCTTAGATAAAATCACCATATCCAGGATTATCACCTGACCCAACATTTCTAGGAGGGATGACATCGAACCTTCCACAGTATTAATACCTCCACAGTCTACATCGCCCCAATCATAGATAGGAAAATGTATCCATCAACCTTTTGTCAAAGTCTGAATTTAAATGCACACACACACACACACATCGACACAAAAGTACGTAATCACCAAACATTTCACGGGTAGACCTCGATGATCGACCGGAACCCTAGAACCGGTATAATCTTGTAGCCGCTAAACCCAGCTTCTAGGAAGATCTTGCTCCACTCTTGCTCATCTCGCTCAACACCATTGATAAACATAATGTACAGATCGAGCAACGCATGCACCTCCCCGTGCTTCTTGTCTGCTCCGACCACTATATCGATGATTATCACCTTCCCTCCCGCCTCTCTTGGAGGAATGGCCTTTCTGCAAGTCTTCAGTATTTTGACGCACTTCTCGTCGTCCCAGTCATGAAGAACCGACTGAAGACAAACATGGAGATACCGCGTATGCAACTTTAATGTTGAACATAGACAAAATGCTAATTAGTGGAGGAAGAGGATGTACGAACCTTGAGGAAGACGGCGTCTGCCGGTGGAACGCTCTCGAACATGTCGCCGGCAACGTACTTGACGCAGGTGCCGGCGGGCGCCTTGCTGACGACGTGCTCGAGCTCCAGCACGCTGCACTGCAGGTGCGGGAACGCCTCCGAGATGACTTGGGCCGCCGCGCCGAGGCCACCGCCCACGTCGACCAGGGAGCTTATCCCCCGGAAAACGTCGCCGCTCTCCCTGACGGCGATGTCCACGATGAAGCGGCTGTCCGAGACCATGGCGCTGTTGATCAGCGCGTCCAGCGCCGCGTCGTGCCCGGACATCTCCCACAGCGCCTCGCCGTGCGCCTGCTCGAAGAGGCAGGGGTCCGGCAGCGCGTGCTGGAACCACGCGCCGATCCCGAGGAAGGGGGCGACGAGGACGGGGCTGAGCACGAAGGCCATGATGGAACCCGAGCTCTGCGAGCCGATGAGGAGGCGGGACACCGGCGTGAGAGCGTACAAGGGCTCGGCAGCGACGGCGCCGTTGCAGGTGCCGTTGTTCACGGGGGCAGCCGGGACGACGACGTCCTCCTGCTGGACGACGCTGAAGACGCCCGAGACGGTGAGCGTGCGCATGAGGCGGCGCAGGCAGAGGACCTTGGACGGGTGCACCGCGACCCTGGCGACTATCTGGGGGAGGGTGGCGGCGCCGCCGTGGTGGTGGATGGCGTCGGCGAGGCGGAGGTCCAGGGCCGACTTGAGCGCCATGGACTTGATGTAGGAGAATGTGGTTGCCCAGAGCTCGTGCTCGGCGTCCAGCACGGCCTGGTCGTCGGTGCTCTGGCCGGTGAGCGCCATGATCGATGCAGTGTGCGTGTGCTGCTTCTGTTTGCGTTGGCAGATATATGTACAGGGAAAACCAGACGTTGCCCCCTCGATATACTATACTCACTGCTTACATATACTATTGCTATCCAGAAACTCGAAATCTAAGAGAAGGAATCTGAGATACTCTTGACTGTCAACTGAATCTGACTTACTAAATTTACTGAAGAAAAAGGTGTGCCCAGATGATCGCCATCACGCTTCTCACGTGGTTTCTAAAAAAGGGCAAGCATGAAAATAACTGATGAGATTTGGTGATACCAACAGAATACTTTTTGGCACTCGTGCTCCACGAGGTTGGTTTTGTATCAATATCCCCAGGTGTTTGCACATCACACACATCAAAATAGCATCTAGGACCATGACAGTGCGCACAGAAGAGTCATATCAAATGATTGGATAATACTACCAAACGGGAGTCATTTCCCTTTCGCCATGACGTGTCATCGCCCAAAGCCAACCAACGTATACTTGAACAAATTTCCCTTTCACCATGATGTCTCATGGCCCAAAGCCAACCAACACCTTAATTATCCTCAAGCATTTGGTTAGGTCGTTGTAGCTCCCTGTTTAATGTTTACCTCTGTGATGCAATAGTTTTTGAGATATACGGTGTCAACAGTTCATATACAACTTTCACTAGTTACATTCTACTCCCTCTGTCCCATAATATAAGAGCGTTTTTGACACTACACTATAAAAGCGTTTTTGACATTAGTGTAGAACGCTCTTAGTGTAGAGCGCTCTTATATTATGAGGCGGAAGATCCGTGTATCATTATATTAAGAAGAAATGAGACAAGAACCCATACAGCACCCACTCACACGTACATGCTACTCACACCACACTATTGCTCTTAAGATTCCATCCACGCCTGTTTATCATTAAAAAAATTCTTTCTTTTTAAAAGAGATAGATTTATGTTCAATTCAATCATAATAGCATGTTCGTTCATCATACCTGCTCGCAACTGTTGAATTGTCGCATCAGATTTGACAATAGCGTTTTTATTGTTTCTGATGTTTGTTGTACTACCATGATTGAAGATGAATTGATCAGGTGTTTCCCATAAAAAAAGTTGGCTTGGGCACCGTGTCATCATGTCAAGCACCTGAATAAGCAAGACCGACACTGCAAGTCCATTGATTCTGAACTTCCTATGTTCTCCAACACAAGATCAGAAACATCTCCAGGAGGAAGAAAACACTGAGATCCAAGATTAGTAGTGCTGCCTTTTGTCTTCAGTACTCCAGGTGATTGGCTCCGCTACCAAACATACTGACACAAAATATATCGCAGTCAAGTCGGTGTCACTACACTTCAGGACATCTTCAAAACTGAACGCTGGTCACACTGCGAATGCCATGATTGCTTCAAGATTGCTGCATGAACAATTTACGTGTAAACTTCCCCAGCAACTTATGTGATGCAGAGAGGAATTAGACAATGGTTGTGTGTTGGCCGAATCTAGAAAGTAGAGTTATTCAGGATAATTAATAGCAAATGTTTAAAACACAGAAGCCTGCAGATGCAATTTAGAAATGAGTCAACACGCATATGACATATTACCTTTTGGACAAAATGTTAAATGACACTGATTAGCTGAATCAACAGAGCACTGCTAAATTATTCATGAACTGTAGAATTTCTTTAGTCAGCAATCAGACATGCAATCAGTATCATACACCGAATCACCGAAGTACAGATGCTGAATAATAAGAGTGGACACTGAAACATAGACATAACATCTCAATATCATTCATTATCTCCATTAAGAAAATATACACCCAACTGTCGATGGTAATTTATACATAAAAACACGACCGGAGCAGACTCCATATAACCTGCTACACATATATGTCTTGCAGTGACAGAGGTAACTCACTGGTCACAACTACTCACACCTCGCAAAATGCAATAAGCTGGCTGTAAACATATCGGTCACACCAAAGCACATGCATACAACAAGACAGCACAAACGCTGTTCATGCCGTTTTTTGAATATATAATATGATTACTCCACATAATTTTGCGTGGAGCGTTCAGGGGTAGAGCTCAATAACAGATCTAACCCCCAGCACCGATATAATTTTGTACTCGCTGAACCCGGCTTGCATGAATACATTTTTCCACTCGAACTCCTCTCGCTCGATCCCCTCGAGAAACATGATAAACAGATCAAAGAAAACCTGTGTCTCTCTTGTAACAATTTCATTTGGCCCAGATCCAACCACCATATCTACGATTATCACCTTCCCACCGGCCTCTCTGGGAGGGATAGCTTCCTTGCATTTTTTTAGTATCTTGACACAATCTTCGTCGCCCCAATCATGAAAAACCCACTAAGATGCACATCAACAAAAAATAGGATTAGACCTTATAATCTTCGGAATTATGAGTTTCTTCAAACAAATAGTTAGCTTACGTTTGTGGTTCAATTGGTACGCATTTGTAGCTAAATGCAAATTGTATGACATCCTACTGCAAAATTAGGATGTGTGCAAAGGGAAGAGAAAAATCTAAAGGGTGTACCTTCAGGAAAAGAGCATCCGCTGGTGGAATGTACTTGAACATATCGCCAGAAATAAATGACACATGGTCATCAGTAGGAGCTTCTTCAACCACGTGAGGGAGATCCAACACTGTGCATTTCATTTGCGGGAATGCCTTCGCAATTGCACTGGCAGCTCCACCATGGCCCCCAGCGACATCAATAAGCGAGTTTATACCAAGAAATACATCACCACACTCCCTCAAGATGATATCCATGAGAAAGTTACTATCAGAAACCATTGCATTGTTGATTGACTGGTTGTAAGAATCATTCTTGTCAGCCATCTCCCAGAAGGTAAGGCCATGAGCCTTTTTGAACAAGGATGTAGAGTGCTCATCTAGGAACCATGAGTTCATGCCAAAAAAGGGGGCAAGGACAGTTGAATCAAGCATCAAAGACAGAATGGGAAATAAATTCGATTTAACTTCATCGCTAACGAGGAGGCAAGTGGTTGGGGTAAGCACATAAACAGCCTCCTTGTCTGCCGTGGTGGATTCATGGACAGCAAAGATGCCTGATACGGTGAGCACCCGCATGAGCCGTCGTAAGCGGGGAAGCTTAGATGGATGGAGCCCGATCTTTGCGGCCAACTCAGAAGGTGTCATAGCCCCACCATGGTGTTGGATGGTGTTAGGGATTTGCAGTTCCATTGCACATTTTAGTGCCATGGACTTGACAAATCCCAATGCATGGTGCCAAAGGTCAACTTGAGCCTGGAGCAAATCCTGAGAGCTATTCTTGCTTTGAATGGGTGACATTTTTGTTGAACTTGCTTTCTTTGGTTATGGGTGGGATTGTACACATGTGTGCTGGTCTATATATGAACAAACTCATCAACATACTAAGGCAAGTTGCTAAGGCACAAGGTAGGGCCATGGGTAATAAGTTATTTAAGAATGATGAGAAATTTATATCCCAGGATTTGGTGAAGGTATTTGAGAAAAACTTACAGCAGCAATATACATATTGCTACATGGCAGGTAAAAATCAATGTGAATAGTAGCTATCAGTTTATTGCCTAGCTATTGGCATAATATTTTGTGAAATGCTTTTTTTTCATATATTAAGTTTCACTCATTTTCTTTCAAACATTTCACTTGAGTTCCACTTCTTTTAAATTAAAATATCAGGCCCTACTCTCGAATTTGTTCTGTTAGAGACCGGAAGTGGAAGACATGTTTTTGCCACACCTAATGAAAAGGTTGTACATATTTTTGCTTTGTAAATATCTATACTTGAACAGAACAAATAACCACCTATCAGTAAATTTTATTCATCGGGGCATACTAGCTACCAATTACACACCTTCAGAAAATATAGCAATTCCGCAAGCATGGTTTCCATTTGTGATATAACCCGCTATCTTATCACATGGTCAAGACACGCTTCTCACACCCCAAATATAGAACATTTTCTAGCTGGGACATCACGCTTTCTACTTTTTTAGAGAAAAGGCTAAGCTATGCTTTATATAGAAAAGCAGGAGTTTCAGTGGGAAAACCAACGTCACGGTACAAGATCTGAAAAAACTAAACAAAGAGGCAGCAACCAGACTGCCGAAGCAGCCTACACAGCAGGCACTACCCAGCCACCCCACTGATAACCACCCTGATGGCCTCCCTACGGTTTGCAGGACAGAGAAGCATCCACTGCGATGAAAGAGCGAACATTTGGAGATGTTATGCACCGGAGAAGAGGGAACACGCTGTTCAAAGACAACATCGTTTCGCCCAGTCCAAATCAACCAAGCAAGAGCCCCAAGCATTGCTTCAAGTGGAAATGAGATTTCCAAATATCGAGCATCCGCAAGTCGCGCACCCCGGCCCTGAGTACATGATCATCACATAAAGTGATTTCGCACTATACTTGCCACTCGTCGTTAGGAGCCAGTGAGCCTCATCACTGACATCCGAGCCTCCGAGAGCTCAACTTCTTGCAACCACCGGTAGAGCTCCTCCCATTCTTCTATCCCACACTCACTACCAGCAATGTCACGCTGTTCTTGCCTACTGGTCCAGGACGACCTTACAGTTCGTTCTTTGTAAATGAGTGTCATTGACACTTGACAGTGTTGCTTGGACATACGGACAGAGGTGTCCGAATCTGGCTAATATTTGGCTGGCGATTCGGCTAATTTTAACTTCGATCCATGGAATGAGCTAGAGAACAAACGATTTCGCCTGAACCTTTGTGAACTAAAATTGTAACACATTCAGAGAGTAGGGCTAGGGTGACCAAACGCCCACTCAGGAGCGCCGCCCAAACAAATTGAAGTCAAGAGCAGTAGAAGATGGAATAAATCGATCAAACAAGCGCTTACTGGGAAATGCGGGACGGGGTGGCAGCTCCGCCGCCGCGGCGGACGCACGGGCGCGAACGGTGGTGCGTCCGCGAGCAGCCTCGGCCCCTGGGTCGTCACGCTACGCTGCCTGGTGGCGCGCCGCGACCTCGGCAGCTTGCGTCCACCCGTTAGCCTGGTGGTGCGACGAGACCTCGGCGGCCCGACCGCCGGCGCGAGGTAGCCGCCGCCGCCCTTCGTTGCGAGCAGTGGCGAATGGCACAATGGTGGGCTCTATCCCACGTGTGACCGGAGCCGGGGCCATGAAATTTGTTGTGGGGAAGCCCGATAGCGGGTGGCAGTGGGCCAGTGGCATTGAAAGCATGGAACGGCCTATACTTTTTCTTTTCTTTTTGGGAGAAACTTTAAATCTATTCATCATAAATTCTAAAAACATATATATTCATCATATGTCATGGCAGTACAAAGAACAACAGAACTAATAAAAATTACAACCGGTTTAAAAAAACACAACTAGGTCCATGGACTATCTAGCGACGACTACAAGAACTCACGGTTTTGAATTTGTATTCTCAAAATCTCAAGGTACAAGATATAAATATAATGTGTAGATCCTTGATTAATGATAAAAGTTGAATCTATATTCCAGAATATATTTTTTGCGAGAAAGACATTTTATTGGAATATGCTCAACAATCTATGCAATAAATATGTGTGCATGTTTAGTTCAGATATTTATATGTGTCAAATAAAATGTCCATGCAGCTTTAAAAACAATACACGTTGCAAATGTTTCATGTCAATTTTTTTATCTTAGAACATATTTGACTGTCAATATGAAAATTCTCACAAATGTAAATACAAAGTTTAGTTGACTTGCGGAACATATTTGTAAACTCATTCCACGATCCATGAAATGGTTTTTATGCATTTACTAAAATGTTCACGCAACTCGCTGAAGATAGTTTGTATTTAAAAAACTAAGATAATATACTTTATTGTTATTTATTTTATTTTTTACAAAAGTATTACAAGCAGAAAATTTGCATATACCCGTGAAAACATACTATTACCAAATAAATTTGTAAATAGCATCAAAAGATCATGAATTAAAGCACATGAACGCTAAAAGGAAGAAATAGGATAAGTTTTTAAAGCAACATCATAAAAGAAGGAGATAAAAAAGTTGTAGGAAAGAAAAATGGAAGAAAATTAAGCAAGAAAGAAAACAAAACTGAAATAGAAAAGTGAAAAAAAGAAGAGAATTTTTAAAAAAATAAGAAAGGTCGTTACAAAATATAATAAATTGTCGCGGCAGCTCTATCCTCAACCAGCAAATCTGGTCTTGCAATAGGAAGAATCAAACAGTTCACCAACTGTTAGAAACATGATTCCAATAAGGTGATGCTGCAGCACAATCTGCGAACAGCGTTATCCTCGACTAGCAAATCTTGTCCAATAACAAGGAAATACACCGAATCACAAGAAAGTTGATGAAATATGAGTATATTATTCCTTGTGCAATAACAGAGAAAAACAATTTACTCATGCCGTTTCTTGTCGAGAATAAAAAACTAGAATGCAAAATTTATCCGGCATTAAGAAAAAATCAGGAAAAAATCATACAAAGAATTCAGTTGGGTACTTGGGTGGCAATAGGAACAATACCCATCTATGATAAGTGGTAGAAAACGAAATGGTTCGTATGAACTAACGGTTTTCCTTCCTGGGTAAAACAATTCAGTTGGGTCTTGGGTGGCAACATTTGGAGAAAGGGAAAAAAAGTGTTTCGGTCCTCTCATCGTCCTCCAGAGGACGACTTGCGGATGAATAGGGTTTCCGAGCAGCTGAAGAAGCAACGCTGACACTGCTAGTCCCTTGGTTCTTATGATCTCCAGCACAAGATCAGAATTATGTCCAGGAGCAAGTGTTTTGGGGACACAGATATGCTAGTCTTTATCTCCACTGATCCCGGAGACCGGCGCGAATGCCAAATCTTTTCGACACAAAAATATATCCAGCTTAACAGAAGTATATCCAACTTAGTGCAAGTACTCTTCAGAAGTCAGAACTCAAGGATGGTCACAATGTGGCACTTCACAAAACAGTCTACGTGTATCTACTTCCAAAAGAGTCATGTATGTGTGAGGCAGAGAGCAACGGAAAAAATGGCTGTGCGTTTGGTCCCATTTAAACTGAAATTCAGGAATGAATCACCTGAATAATTGATAACAACAATTTGAACACAACAGCATGGGGGGTGCAGTTTACTAATGCATGTATGGCAGATTCATATTTCAGCTCAATCATAGTCGCATGAGTGATCATCCATGGAAGGAAGTACGTGGGGTCACACGGGACTGTCAAGCGTGCATAATACGCAGTAATCTAAAGCTGTAAACAACTTACGCATGCATACGCTGATTCACGAAGGTACTGGCGCTGAAAAACATGGACATAGCATATTAGCATCTTAATATCAGCATTTGTTATCTCAATCCTCACAGTGGTCTATACATAAACACCACTGGAACAAATTCATTCATCACAGTGGTCTCACATCACAAAAATACGTACACTATTCACCACACTAGGCCAAAGGCATGCAACCAGAAAGCACACGTGCCATGCCAGTTTATTAAAATACAACACCGATTACCACGTAATTTTCATGGGAGTGTTCAAGGGTAGAGCTCAATAACAGATCTAACCCCCAGCACCGATATAATTTTGTACTCGCTGAACCCGGCTTGCATGAATACATTTTTCCACTCGAACTCCTCTCGCTCGATCCCCTCGAGAAACATGATAAACAGATCAAAGAAAACCTGTGTCTCTCTTGTAACAATTTCATTTGGCCCAGATCCAACCACCATATCTACGATTATCACCTTCCCACCGGCCTCTCTGGGAGGGATAGCTTCCTTGCATTTTTTTAGTATCTTGACACAATCTTCATCACCCCAATCATGGAAAACCCACTAAGATGTACATCAGCAAAAAATGTTATGATTAGCCCCTGTAATATTGAAAATTGTTGAGTTTTTCCATAAAAAGTTAATTAGCTTACTTTATTTGTTTAATTTGTACCTACAAGCGGCTAAATACACACTTTATGGCATCCTTTTGTAAACTGGGTATATGTGGGAAGGGAATAAGAAAAATCTGGAGTGTGTACCTTCAGGAAGAGAGCATCCGCTGGTGGAATGTACTTAAACATATCGCCAGAAATAAATGACACATGGTCACTGGTAGGAGCTTCTTCAACCACATGAGGGAGATCCAACACGGTGCACTTCATTTGTGGAAACGCCTTAGCAATTGCCCTGGCAGATCCGCCGTGTCCTCCGGCGACATCAATAAGTGAGTTTATGCAGAGAAATACACCAGCATACTCCCTCAAGATGATATCCATGAGAAAGTACTATCAGAAACCATCACGTCGTTGATTAGCTGGTTGTAAGTATCGTCCTGCTCAGCCATCTCCCAAAAGTTAAGGCCGTGAGCCTTCTTGAACATGGACGTGGAATGCTCATCCAGGAACCATGAGTGCATGCCAAAAAAGGGTGCAGTGAAAGTTGAATCAAGTAACAAAGATAGAAAGGGAGATAAGTTTGATCTAACTTCATCGCAGCTGGCAAGTAGGCATGCGGTTGGAGTAAGCCCGTAAGAAACCTCATTGTCTGGTGAGGCTACTTCAGGAACAAGAAAGATGCCTGACACGGTGAGCACACGCATGAGTCGCCGTAAGTGGGGAAGCCTAGACGGATGGAGCCCGATCTTTGAGGCCAACTCTGAAGGGGTCATAGAACCACCATGGTGTTGGATGATGTCAGGGATTCGCAGTTCTGTTGCACATCTGAGTGCCACGGACTTGACAAATCCCAATGCGTGGTGCCAAAGATCAACTTGAGCCTGGAGCAGCCCCTGGGAGCTATGCTTGTCATGGGTGGGAGACATTTTTTTTAGCTTGTTTTTCTGTGGTTTTGTGTTGAATGTAGCTACGTTGGCTGGTCTATTTATATGCAAACAACTAAGCCTGAAGGAACAAGGTAGGGGCATGTAATTACATATTAAGGATTGTAAGATGTTTATGTGCCATGATTGTGTCAAGGCATTTGAGAGAAGGTACTTGGCTGTATATTGATTATTAACAATATACAATTTTTACATGGCAGAGAAATTAATGTTAACTAGCAAGGGAACTCGCACATTTGTGCGGCTAGACTTCATACATATTGTTCTACACGTCGTTTCTGATTTTGCCAGTCTCCCTTGTGCAGCTTTAGCATCATTATTTATGATACTAATATTGAATATGGGATCAATATATTAATGAGAGGTGCTTCGATACACCCCCTTAAAACTTTAAAAAGGGTACTATCCATCCACATCAATGGTTCAAATGTAAGTAATGTACGTTCGTTATTACTTCTGAAGCAAGGAACGGTGTAACAAGTATGTTTCCTTTGTTTTCATTTTTAATAGATTTTGGTGAAGCTGACTGTGATGATTTTGAGGATCCATACACAAATTTTGATGAAGCTCATGATGTGAACAACAATTTGGATAGTAACCGAAGATAGTGAATATGAGTATATGACTTCTGGAAGTGAACTAGAGGCATACATGTTCTACAACAAATATGCGAAGGGCCATGGTTTCAGTGTTAGAAAGGAGAAGGTTAAGCTTTCACGAACAATGCGGTTTAGGCGTTTTGTGTGCTCTAGAGCAGGGAAACAGCAAGAACAATTCCTCACTATGGAGGGCCGCACTCGGAAACTACGACCTGAAAGTCGTTGCAGATGTAAGGCGCAACCTACCGTCAAACTTGACAGAGTTCGTGGAGTTCGGTATTTTGATAACTTTTGTGGATGAACACTGTCATGTTTTAGCTAGCCAGATGAGGTTCCTTCCATGCGGTCTCACAGAAGAATAAAGGAATTTCAGAAAGCCGAAATCTTTGCATTGGGAGCAGTTGGCATGTGGAAGCATCTCGTTATGAAATCTTTCACATGTAGGGCTGGTTGGTATGGCAATGTTGGCTTCATACCCAATGATGTTTATAATTTATGTTCTAGGAACAAGAGGCCACGGATTGCAAAGGGTGATATGATGACAACTTTGGGTATCATGAATAGCAGGAAAGACAAAAACACTGATTTCTTTTATGAATACCAACTGGATGAGGAAGGACGTTAGAAGAGCATGTTCTGGTGTGATTGACAGTCCAGTATGTACTTCCAAGATTTTGGTGATGCTGTGGTGTTTGACAGTACATACATGATGAATAGATACCACATAGCATTCATCCTATTGTTGGCTAAAAATTCTGTCAATTTTTATATTAATTGTAAATTTGTAAAAACACCATTTCACTGACTCCTATTGTCCGTGATTTAGTCCTTTTTAGCATAACTAAAACAACTTATACTGGACATGGTTTGTTTCATCCCATCTTTACTATTGCAGCTACCATACTATTTAATTTCATTAGTACTATTCGCTACTTGCACAATCATCACAATCAAATCGATCCAAATATTTGCATGTTTTGCATAGGTCCCAGCTATTTCGCCCATTCACACTTGTCATCATATACTATTTGATTCTTCAAATCTATTATTTCATTGTCAGATCCAGTTGTAGTACACTCTACCGTGAATTTCCACGAAACAGGTTTTCGCCCCCCTCTATAAATAAAGGCACAAACAACCAAATCGATACAAACTTATGAGAGAACCCTCATACAAGGGCCACCAACCCAACACCAAGCATAAAAAATAGGAGAGGCCGCCCCTAACAAACTACATCCAACACTACAGAAGAGGACCAGAGTCGTGCCGCCATGAGAAACCACCGGGCACCGAGGAAACGAACGCACCGAGCCATCTTCGGAAAGGTCCGACTCACCATTGAGACAAACCCCTCGCTCTGGGCCATGGAGCGTCGCTCTTGCCAAGAGACATCAAGGATCGAGAACGGAGACCACAGGGACACGTCTTGAGATAGGAGATCACCGGATCCACCCCTCGCCAGAAATAAAGACGCACTACGCTGGGGAAAAGGAAAACTCGACGCATATACCATCTGCAACCAGGAGGGGTCGGGGATCCGCCACGACACCCTCAAGAGGGGTGATGACACCGGGCTCCACCATCATCTAGCCCGAAAGATGGACTAGGTTTTCACCCTGGACCCCTGGCACCGTGAGGGGGCCATAGCAACGCCGCCAAGAGGGAAGCAACACCGTAGATATCGTTGTTGCCGACGCCCAGAGCACATAGCATTTTCTCGGACCCACACAAGTGATACCCTAACTCACGAGGGGGGGGGGGGCGTAGCCATTCGTGCTAGGCCTCTAGATCCATATCAGGGGGTCACCACCGCCGAAGCCACGATGACATCATGATCACCCGCCCCCTCACTAAACTCATAGTCAATATGAGGCACCACCACCGTTGAAACGCTGCTCGCCGGAGAGCCAACCACACAACCTCTCCATCCGGGGCCACCACCCTGGCTTCCAGGAGAGACATGTCACTGCTGCCAGACCAACGGACCACCATAAGGCCCACACCTTGGCACGGATCACACAGGAGCGGAACCACCATGCCATAGCACTAGCACGGTCAGTGCGACATCAACGATGCCGACCCATGCGCAAAGGGAGTCCTGCACAAACGGTCCTCGACCCATGACCGGGGCAACAGACCTGCTCGGGCCATGTCCAACCTATATCCGGCTGTCGAATTTGATCTATTAGAGTACAGGAGACATTAATTGGCTACACCTACTGGGTAGTTGGTATAAAGTTTCCCGTTGTAAAGACCTATATACCTGAATAAAGGATTTTACATCACTTGTTTAACTACCTGTGGCCTGCTGGACGATAGTACAGTCCGCACTTTGTACTGGGACATCGACACTGCAGGTTTGGGTGTCAGTTTCATACTTTCGTTTCTTTCCGAACGCACCAAAGACTTTTGCGTCATTTGATTATGAGAAAAAGGGTTATAGTACAAGAGATTGTGACAAGTCCGTTCGAAATGTATACACCAACACAAGAGACTGCGTAGGTTTACCAGAAAAGAAAGGGGCACTTACGTACGTGAACCCCCCGTCCCACCAGCAATGCTAGGCTGGCGTCTTGCAAGTTGTCAAACCAGATTGCCCTGCACAGAGAACATTGCACCATTGGTGGCTGATTGTTCTGGCTGTTGGAAGCATAATAGGCTATGTGGCTCATGTTGCAATCCTCCGTGAGCCAGTCTATCCGACGTCCAACGCCTCATTGGCGCAAAAAAAAAAAAACGTTTTGTCGTAGAAAAAACAAGCTGCGTAGGTCGTCCGCGATGAAAACTGACCATTAGTTGTTAGCTTCCAGCTGAATTGATCATCAACCAAGGGTTGAGCTGGACTTGTGAGAATCTGCCCCAAAGCTCACACGGTTGCATGATTGCTGGCACTAATAGCTGGCCCTTGATGTCCCATATCCATCTGCCATTCGTTAACTTAACACTTTTTCTCGCTGATCTTTTAGGGCCTGCTTGCCAACAAAGGACAACAAATCTGGTGCAATGTGCTTTATCGCACAACCATCCAACCAACTGTCAATCCAGAAGGGAATATTTTTCCCATTACGAAGCACATACCTTGTTGCTGCACAAAAGAGATCCTACGGCTGGCACAACACTTCAAGACGAAAGTCACTCCACGGGCGGTCATCGCTCTTGAGAATTAACCTGCCTCCCCTAGTCAGGACTCTGGAGTGAAGCTTTCCGTGTTGGAATGAGGCTGGCCACCTTGTCCACAAGCGACTGCAGGCCGCACTTTTGGAGGAGATGAAGGCTAAGCGGTAGCCCAAGGTATCAGTGAAGGAAACCGGCAATCAAGCATGGAAGGGTATTAGCAAAATCTTTGAGGGACTGCTAAAAGCGGACCGGGATGATTGAGCTCTTACAAAGGCTGGTCCTAAGGCCCGAAGTTTCGCCAAACAGAGAGAGGAGCTCGTAGACAGTAGTGCACTATGTCATTGAAGGTTTGATGAAAAGCATGGCATCATCTGCAAAAAGCAAAGGGGGTTCCTCTCCAAGGTTGTGAATTTTAAATCCACCACCTTGTCTTTTTGAAGTTGTGGTTCCACAATCTTTTGTGAGATTGTCTTTCTCTCCCTCTCCCCCTCTCCCTATTCTTCTCCACTCTTTCTCTCTCCCTCACTCTCTTGCAGCCCTAAGTATCGTCGTTGGTATCCCAGATAGAGAAGAACTTGTTGTACCCCATACTTGAATTCCTAGCTCTTGCAGCCCCATATTTGTTGCTGCTGTCCAATGTAGTGAAACCTTGATGTACGAGCTCATATAACTGCTTAGAGAAGAACTTGGTGTATCCCACATTTGATAATATAAGAAGATTTTAGTGGCTTCGGCTTATGGTTTTTACCCCAATTTGGGGATTTTCCAAAATATGGTGTCCAATGTGTTCATGCCACTACTGCAGATTGGGGTGGTTCTCTTGACGTAAGATATTGTTTTGGATGTTGTCCTATGTGAGGCTTGAGGCTTTCTCAAGACGTTCGCACCACACAGATAACTCTAACGTTTTCACATTAGAACTACATATACATATGTTACTGTAACATGAAAGACAAGCTTTTAATTGACCCCCATCATTGATTTCACCAGGAGCGCAGCTCGATATCATCGGTTGAAAGCTTTAAAAGACTGACAGGTAATTCAGTTTTACAAAAACAAAAGTTTATAGCAAAGAGCCTAGTGTTTACCAAAATCAATAAAATGTAACCGATGTTATTTTGAGAAGACATGATTGCGACTAGTGGGTGATTTAGTGCTCCCCCTTCCCTCCCGGTCGCTCCTGCGAGCGACGCGGAGGGGAAACCCTAGCCTGCTCGGCCGCAGGCCCCCCCTCCTCCTGACTCCTCCCTCACTATCACCCGCGACTCACGCTGACGGCGAAGCCCGTTCAGCCTCGGCGTCGGCGGGGCCTTCCTTCCCTGCTCGCTAGGGCCGACGCGGGTCGGGGTCAGCGGGCGGCGGCGTGGCGCCTGGCCGGAATGGCGTGCCGTGTGGCCAAAGTGGTGAGCGCGGCGGCGCATAATCATGGGTGCAACGGGGCCGGTGCCTGCCGGGCGGCAAAAGACGAGATCGGTCTCCGGTGGTGTTCTACAGTGTTCCGCCGCGAATTGTGCTCTGGCGTCATGAACAAATCAAAGATGGCTGACAGTAACACGATGAGAAAAGGAGGTCAGGCCGGGCACGTCATCCAGAGTCCAATGGTGGAGCGCGTCGCCCCCTTCGGCGGACGGTGTTGTGGCATATATGCGGGACCGCGCTTTCCCGTCCTGGCCGACGTGAGGCGGACGCATCGGCGGCGAGCGTGGCTGGCTCCTGGGCTTCCCCGTTGCCCTTGGGCAATCTGCGCGATGGTGCTTCCTCTTGGGGGGATGGATTGGGGGAAACCCCTTGGCTGTTTGCTACGGCCACGATGTCGGCGGCGCTCCAGCATCGTTCCCCTTCTTGAAGGAGGCTTCGCAATCCCCCCCTCCCTCGCCCTCCCTTCCTCGTCCCGGGTGAAAGCCCCAAATCTTCGGATTGGGTGGTGACGGCGCTCCGGCATCGTTTTTCTTCTTGAAGACACCACCTTGGAGCGGCGGAGTGGTGGTCGAGGCTTTGGCATGGGATTCAGCACAATGTAACTAGACAACACTAGTGCAAGTAGACTGTTGGAAATATGCCCTAGAGGCAATAATAAAATGTTATTATTATATTTCTTTGTTCATGATAATTGTCTATTGTTCATGCTATAATTGTGTTATCCGGAAATCGTAATACATGTGTGAATACATAGACCACAACACGTCCCTAGTGAGCCTCTAGTTGACTAGCTCGTTGATCAAAAGATAGTCATGGTTTCCTGACTATGGACATTGGATGTCATTGATAACGGGATCACATCATTAGGAGAATGATGTGATGGACAAGACCCAATCCTAAGCATAGCTCAAAGATCGTGTAGTTCGTTTGCTGTAGCTTTTCCTGAATGTCAAGTATCATTTCCTTAGACCATGAGATTGTGCAACTCCCGGATACCGTAGGAGTGCCTTGGGTGTGCCAAACGTCACAACGTAACTGGGTGACTATAAAGGTACATTACAGGATCGCATCCCCCCTGGGCCCATGCGCCTAGGGTTGGGGGGAACCTAAGGGGGCGCCCCCCTTGCCGCCGCCGCCCCCCCTCTAGATCTCATCTAGAGGGGGCCGGCCCCCTTCCTCCTTCCCCTATATAATAAGGGGCAAGGGGAGGGCTGCATACCACATCCAAGGCGCAGCCCCTCCCCTCCCCAACACCTCTCTCCTCCGCAAGAGCTTGGCGAAGCCTGCCGGAGTACTGCAGCTCCACCACCACCACGCCGTCGTGCTGCTGTTGGAGCCCTATTCCTCAACCTCTCCCTCCTCCTTGCTGGATCAAGGCGCGGGAGACGTCCTCGCTCCGTACGTGTGTTGAACGCGGAGGTGCCGTCCGTTCGGCGCTAGGATCTTCGGTGATTTGGATCACGATGAGTACGACTCCATCAACCCCGTTCTCTTGAACGCTTCCGCTCGTGATCTACAAGGGTATGTAGATGCACTCCTCTCTCCCTCGTTGCTAGATGACTCCATAGATTGATCTTGGTGATGCGTAGAAAATTTTAAAATTCTGCTACGTTCCCCAACAGTGGCATCATGAGCTAGGTCTATGCGTAGTTACTATGCACGAGTAGAACACAAAGTAGTTGTGGGCGTCGATATTGTCAATTTGCTTGCCGTTACTAGTCTTATCTTGATTCGGCGGCATCGTGGGATGAAGCGGCCCGGACCAACCTTACACGTACGCTTACGTGAGACCGGTTCCACCGACTGACATGCACTAGTTGCATAAGGTGGCTGGCGGGTGTCTGTCTCTCCCACTTTAGTCGGATCGGATTCGATGAACAGGGTCCTTATGAAGGGTAAATAGAAATTGGCAATTCACGTTGTGGTTTTGGCGTAGGTAAGAAACGTTCTTGCTAGAAACCTATAGCAGCCACGTAAAAAAACTTGCAACAACAATTAGAGGACGTCTAACTTGTTTTTGCAGCAAGTGTTTTGTGATGTGATATGGCCAAAGGATGTGATGAATGATATATGTGATGTATGAGATGATCATGTTCTTGTAATAGGAATCACGACTTGCATGTCGATGAGTATGACAACCGGCAGGAGCCATAGGAGTTGTCTTTATTTATTTATGACCTGCGTGTCAACATAAACGTCATGTAATTACTTTACTTTATTGCTAAAGCGTTAGCCATAGTAGTAGAAGTAATAGATGACGAGACAACTTCAAGAAGACACGATGATGGAGATCATGATGATGGAGATCATGGTGTCATGCCGGTGACAACGATGATCATGGAGCCCCGAGATGGAGATCAAAAGGAGCAAAATGATATTGGCCATATCATGTCACTATTTGATTGCATGTTGATGTTTATCATGTTTTACATCTTATTTGCTTAGAACGACGGTAGCTTAAATAAGATGATCCCTCGTAATAATTTCAAGAAAGTGTTCCCCCTAACTGTGCACCGTTGCGAAGGTTCGTTGTTTCGAAGCACCACGTGATGATCGGGTGTGATAGATTCTAACGTTCGAATACAACGGGTGTAAGCCAGATTTACACACGCAATACACTTAGGTTGACTTGATGAGCCTAGCATGTACAGACATGGCCTCGGAACACAGAAGACCGAAAGGTCGAGCATGAGTCGTATAGAAGATACGATCAACATGAAGATGTTCACCGATGTTGGCTAATCCGTCTCACGTGATGATCAGACACGGCCTAGTTAACTCGGATCATGTTTCACTTAGATGACTGGAGGGATGTCTATCTGAGTGGGAGTTCATTAAATAATTTGATTAGATGAACTTAATTATCATGAACTTAGTCTAAAATCTTTACAATATGTCTTGTAGATCAAATGGCCCACGTTGTCCTCAACTTCAACGCGTTCCTAGAGAAAACCAAGCTGAAAGACGATGGTAGCAACTATACGGACTGGGTCCGGAACCTGAGGATCATCCGCATAGCTGCCAAGAAAGATTATGTCCTAGAAGCACCGCTAGGTGACGCACCTGTCCCACAGAACCAAGACGTTATGAACGCTTTGCAGTCACGTGTTGATGATTACTCCCTCTTTCAGTGCGGCATTCTTTACAGCTTAGAACCGGGGCTCCAAAAGCGTTTTGAGAGACACGGAGCATATGAGATGTTCGAAGAGCTGAAAATGGTTTTCCAAGATCATGCCCGGGTCGAGAGATATGAAGTCTCCGACAAGTTCTTCAGCTGTAAGATGGAGGAAAATAGTTCTGTCAGTGAGCACATACTCAAAATGTTGGGTTGCATAACCGCTTGACTCAGCTGGGAGTTAATCTCCCGGATGACGCGGTCATTGACAGAATCCTTCAGTCGCTTCCACCGAGCTACAAGAGCTTTGTGATGAACTTCAATATGCAGGGGATGGAAAAGACCATTCCTGAGGTATCAATGCTGAAATCAGCAGAGGTAGAAGTCAAAAAGGAACATCAAGTGTTGATGGTGAATAAAACCACTAAGTTCAAGAAAGGCAAGGGTAAGAAGAACTTCAAGAAGGACGGCAAGGGAGTTGCCGCGCCCGGTAAGCAAGCTGCCGGGAAGAAGCCAAAGAATGGACCCAAGCCCGAGACTGAGTGTTTTTATTGCAAGGGAAGTGGTCACTGGAAGCGGAACTGCCCCAAATACTTAGCGGACAAGAAGGCCGGCAACACAAGGTATATGTGATATACATGTAATTGATGTGTACCTTACCAGTACTCGTAGTAGCTCCTGGGTATTTGATACCGGTGCGGTTGCTCACATTTGTAACTCAAAGAGGAGCTGCGGAATAAGCGGAGACTGGCGAAGGACGAGGTGACGATGCGCGTCGGGAATGGTTCCAAGGTCGATGTGATCGCCGTCGGCACGCTACCTCTACATTTACCTACGGGATTAGTTTTAAACCTCAATAATTGTTATTTAGTGCCAGCTTTGAGCATGAACATTGTATCGGGATCTCGTTTAATTCGAGATGGCTACTCATTTAAATCTGAGAATAATGGTTGTTCCATTTATATGAGAGATATGTTTTATGGTCATGCTCCTATGGTGAATGGTTTATTCTTAATGAATCTCGGGCGTATTACTACACATGTTCATAATGTGAGTACCAAAAGATGTAAGGTTGATAATGATAGTCCCACATACTTGTGGCACTGCCGCCTTGGTCACATAGGTGTCAAACGCATGAAGAAGCTCCATGCAGATGGACTTTTAGAGTCTCTTGATTATGAATCATTTGACACGTGCGAACCATGCCTTATGGGTAAAATGACCAAGACTCCGTTCTCAGAAACAATGGAGCGAGCAACCGACTTATTGGAAATCATACATACTGATGTGTGCGGTCCAATGAGTGTTGAGGCTCGCGGTGGCTATCGTTATGTTCTCACCCTCACTGATGACTTGAGTAGATATGGATATGTCTACTTAATGAAACACAAGTCTGAAACTTTTGAAAAGTTCAAGGAATTTCAGAGTGAGGTTGAGAATCAACGTGACAGGAAAATCAAGTTTCTACGATCAGATCGGGGAGGAGAATACTTGAGTCATGAATTTGGCACACACTTAAGAAAATGTGGAATAGTTTCACAACTCACGCCGCCTGGAACACCTCAGCGTAACGGTGTGTCCGAACGTCGTAATCGCACTCTATTGGATATGGTGCGGTCTATGATGTCTCTTACTGATTTACCGCTATCTTTTTGGGGCTATGCTTTAGAGACTGCCGCATTCACTTTAAATAGGGCTCCGTCGAAATCCGTTGAGACGACACCGTATGAATTATGGTTTGGGAAGAAACCTAAGCTGTCGTTTCTAAAAGTTTGGGGATGCGATGCTTATGTCAAGAAACTTCAACCTGAAAAGCTCGAACCCAAGTCGGAAAAATGCGTCTTCATAGGATGCCCAAAAGAAACTATTGGGTACACCTTCTACCTCAGATCCGAAGGCAAGATCTTTGTTGCCAAGAATGGGTCCTTTCTAGAGAAAGAGTTTCTCTCGAAAGAAGTAAGTGGGAGGAAAGTAGAGCTTGATGAAGTATTACCTCTTGAACCGAAAAATGGCGCAACTCAAGAAAATGTTCCTGAGGTGCCTGCACCGACTAGAGAGGAAGTTAATGATAATGATCAAGATACTTCTGATCAAGCTCCTACCGAAATTCGAAGGTCCACAAGGACACGTTCCGCACTAGAGTGGTACGGCAACCCTGTCTTGGAAATCATGTTGTTAGACAGCGGTGAACCTTCGAACTATGAAGAAGCGATGGCGGGCCCGGATTCCGACAAATGGCTAGAAGCCATGAAATCCGAGATAGGATCCATGTATGAAAATGAAGTATGGACTTTGACTGACTTGCCCGTTGAACGGCGAGCCATAGAAAATAAATGGATCTTTAAGAAGAAGACAGACGCGGATGGTAATGTGACCATCTATAAAGCTCGACTTGTCGCTAAGGGTTATCGACAAGTTCAAGGGGTTGACTATGATGGGACTTTCTCACCGGTAGCGAAGCTGAAGTCCGTCCGAATCATGTTAGCAATTGCCGCATTCTACGATTATGAGATATGGCAAATGGACGTCAAAACGGCATTCCTTAATGGTTTCCTTAAGGAAGAATTGTATATGATGCAGCCGGAAGGTTTTGTCGATCCTAAGAATGCTGACAAGGTGTGCAAGCTCCAACGCTCGATTTATGGGCTAGTGCAAGCATCTCGGAGCTGGAACATTCGCTTTGATGAGATGATCAAAGCGTTTGGGTTTACACAGACTTATGGAGAAGCCTGTGTTTACAAGAAAGTGAGTGGGAGCTCTGTAGCATTTCTCATATTATATGTAGATGACATACTTTTGATGGGAAATGATATAGAACTCTTGGACAGCATCAAGGCCTACTTGAATAAGAGTTTTTCAATGAAGGACCTTGGAGAAGCTGCTTATATATTAGGCATCAAAATCTATAGAGATAGATCGAGATGCCTCATAGGTCTTTCGCAAAGTACATACCTTGATAAGATATTGAAGAAGTTCAATATGGATCAATCTAAGAAGGGGTTCTTGCCTGTGTTACAAGGTATGAAATTGAGCTCAGCTCAATGTCCGACCACGGCAGAAGATATAGAAGAGATGAGCGTCATCCCCTATGCATCAGCCATAGGTTCTATTATGTATGCCATGCTGTGTACCAGACCTGATGTAAACCTTGCCGTAAGTTTGGTAGGCAGATACCAAAGTAATCCTGGCAAGGAACACTGGACAACGGTCAAGAATATCCTGAAGTACATGAAAAGGACTAAGGAAATGTTTCTCGTTTATGGAGGTGACGAAGAGCTCGTCGTAAAGGGTTACGTCGACGCTAGCTTCGACACAGATATGGATGACTCTAAGTCACAAACCGGATACGTGTATATGTTGAATGGTGGAGCAGTGAGCTGGTGCAGCTGCAAGCAGAGCGTCGTGGCGGGATCTACATGTGAAGCGGAGTACATGGCAGCCTCGGAGGAAGCACAAGAAGCAGTCTGGGTGAAGGAGTTCATTACCGACCTAGGAGTCATACCCAATGCGTCGGGCCCGATGACTCTCTTCTGTGACAACATTGGAGCTATTGCCCTTGCCAAGGAGCCCAGGTTTCACAGGAAGACCAGGCATATCAAGCGTTGCATCAACTCCATTCGTGAAAGTGTTCAAAATGGAGACATAGAGATTTTTAAAGTACATACGGACCTGAATGTGGCAGATTCGTTGACTAAACCTCTCCCTAGAGCAAAACATGATCAACACGAGAACTGCATGGGTGTTCGGTTCATCACAATATAACTAGAATATTGACTCTAGTGCAAGTGGGAGACTGTTGGAAATATGCCCTAGAGGCAATAATAAAATGGTTATTATTATATTTCTTTGTTCATGATAATTGTCTATTGTTCATGCTATAATTGTGTTATCTGGAAATCGTAATACATGTGTGAATACATAGACCACAACACGTCCCTAGTGAGCCTCTAGTTGACTAGCTCGTTGATCAAAAGATAGTCATGGTTTCCTGACTATGGACATTGGATGTCATTGATAACGGGATCACATCATTAGGAGAATGATGTGATGGACAAGACCCAATCCTAAGCATAGCTCAAAGATTGTGTAGTTCGTTTGTTGTAGCTTTTCTAAATGTCAAGTATCATTTCCTTAGACCATGAGATTGTGCAACTCCCGGATACCGTAGGAGTGCCTTGGGTGTGCCAAACATCACAACGTAACTGGGTGACTATAAAGGTACATTACAGGTATCTCCGAAAGTGTCTATTGGGTTGGCACGAATCGAGACTGGGATTTGTCACTCCGCATGACGGAGAGGTATCTCTGGGCCCACTCGGTAATGCATCATCATAATGAGCTCAATGTGATCAAGTGGTTGATCACGGGATCATGCATTACGGTACAAGTAAAGTGACTTCCCGGTAACGAGACTGAACAAGGTATTGGGATACCGACGATCGAGTCTCGGGCAAGTAACGTACCGATTGACATAGGGAATTGTATATGGATTGATTGAATCCTCGACATCGTGGTTCATCCGATGAGATCACCGAGGAGCATGTGGGAGCCAACATGGGTATCCAGATCCCGCTGTTGGTTATTGACCGGAGAGTCATCTCGGTCATGTCTGCATGTCTCCCGAACCCGTAGGGTCTACACACTTAAGGTTCGGTGACGCTAGGGTTGTTAGGAAGACTTGTATGTGATTACCGAATGTTTTTTGGAGTCCCGGATGAGATCCCGGACGTCACGAGGAGTTCCGGAATGGTCCGAAGGTGAAGATTTATATGTAGGAAGTTGTCATACGGTCACCGGAAAGGTTCGGGGGCATATCGGTATTGTACCGGGGCCACCGGAGGGGTTCCGGGGGTCCACCGGGAGGGGCCACCTCTCTCGGAGGGCCTAATGGGCTGTAGAGGAAAGGGAACCAGCCCTGCATGGGCTGGCCGCATCCCCCCCTTGGGCCCATGCGCCTCGGGTTGGGGGGAAACCCTAAACGGGGCGCCCCCCTTGCTTGGGGGGCAAGCCCCCTCCCCTTGGCCGCCGCCCCCCCTCTAGATCTCATCTAGAGGGGGCCGGCCCCCTTCCTCCTTCCCCTATAAATAGAGGGGCAAGGGGAGGGATGCACACAACATCGAAGGCGCAGCCCCTCCCCTTCCCAACACCTCTCCTCCTCCGTAAGAGCTTGGCGAAGCCCTGCCGGAGTACTGCAGCTTCACCACCACCACGCCGTCGTGCTGCTGTTGGAGCCCTCTTCCTCAACCTCTCCCTCCTCCTTGCTGGATCAAGGCGCGGGAGACGTCCTCGCTCCGTACGTGTGTTGAACGCGGAGGTGCCGTCCGTTCGGCGCTAGGATCTTCGGTGATTTGGATCACGACGAGTACGACTCCATCAACCCCGTTCTCTTGAACGCTTCCGCTCGTGATCTACAAGGGTATGTAGATGCACTCCTCTCTCCCTCGTTGCTAGATGACTCCATAGATAGATCTTGGTGTTGCGTAGAATTTTTTTAAAAAATTCTGCTACGTTCCCCAACAGGGAGGTGGCTGCCGGATATCGCCAGTGGTGTCCATGCTCGGCCACTTGCGGTTGAAGTTGGCGCCGGCGCGCGGCGTTAGCGATGCTTGGTGGTGCAACTGCCTGGTGCGGTAGTCTTGCTTGTCGCCCCCTCCCGGAAACCTATTGGTCCTGATCATGCGAGCTCAGGGGTGAGCGACTCTGCCTGTCGACGGCGTAGTGTCCTCCAATCCAGGACTAGAGGGCAGGGGGCTCTCTTCGGAGGTAGAGACGAATGGTGGACCGGATGGCTTGGCTCAAGGGGGATGACGGAGCGTGACAATCGTCCTGCAGCGGGATCTACCTCGGCTTAGTCGCGACGTGTGTTGGCTCCTGTTCGCCGAGGGCTTCGATGTTCAAGCTTGTGCTTGGTGCATTCGAGTCTTGTTAGTTGCTCTGGTATCTTGTATCTTTGCCGCTTATGGTTTTTTCTTCCTTTCTTTTGTATCTTGAACTTGTGACTCGGTGGGTGCTTTATCTATACTATTTTCCAGTAGCACCGAGCCGATAGTAGCAGATGATTGGCTCCGCAAGATAGCTAGGGAGTTGACCACAGCAGGATGCACAGATACGGAGAAGGTGAAGTTTGCCGCACATCAGTTAGAAGGACCCGCAGCCTCTTGGTGGGAGAATTTCACAGCCACTTTCCCAGTCGACACTGTCACATGGGACCAGTTTCAGCAGGCTTTTCGTACTGCCCATGTTTCAGCAGGAGCAATGGCCACGAAGAAGTGTGAGTTTCGTAACTTGCGCCAAGGAGGACGGATAGTTGGCCAGTATGTGGAGGAGTTTAGTAAGCTAGCACGTTATGCCCCAGATGACGTTGCTACAGATGCAGCTAAGCAGGAGAAATTCCTGGAAGGACTGAATGATGAGTTGAGTATGCAGTTGATGGTAGCCACCTTCAACAACTACCAGGAGTTGGTTGATCGTGCTCTTATGATTGAAGGGAAGCAGCAGCAAATTGAGAACCGCAAGAGGAAGTATGGACAAGGAAAGTATAATTCAGAGCTCAGCAGAAGCCTCGTTTTACCCCTAGACCAGGAGGACATTTTTAGCATACCCATGGAGTAGGTAGCTCGCACAATCACAATGGCACCAAGAATGGTAATGGGAATGGAGGAAGCAATGGACAGAACCGCAGCACCCCATCAACCCCAGCCAAGAAGGATTTGAGCCACGTCACTTGCTATAAGTGTTCGAAGCCAGGACATTATGCAAATGACTGTCCTGAAGGACAAAATGGCAATGGAAGTTCTGGGAAGAAGCCAAACCCTTTCAACAGGGGACAGGTGAACCACGTTAATGTGGAGGAGGTTGAAGCTCAGCCCGATGCAGTAATAGGTAAGTTTTGGTTAAGTCATTTACTGCACTCGTTCTTTTTGATACTGGTGCATCGCATTCATACATATCAAGGGGATTTGTGGATAAGTATAACCTACCAACCCAAGCCCTTAGGTCACCCATGTTAGTAACCTCGCCAGGAGCAGAGTATGTGGCAAGTCTATGGTGTGATCGGTTACCATTAAGGATTGGTAACTATGTTTTTCCCTTAGACCTAATAGTATTGGAATCTCAAGGATTGGATGTGATATTAGGCATGGATTGGTTATCAAAGTATGGAGGGAATATTGAGTGTGCTAGTAAGTCAATTTTGCTTACCACACTAGAAGGGAGAAGGATCAAGTATGTATCCTGGCATGTACCAAAGAGGACCCAAGTAAATTGCCTAACAGGAGTTGTGCAGGAGGAAGTACCGATGGTAAAGGATTTTCCTGATGTATTTCCCGAAGAGTTGCCAGGCATGCCACCGGATAGAGACATTGAGTTTTTGATTGAACTTTTACCAGGCACTGGGCCAATATCAAAGAGACCATATAGGATGCCAGCAAAAGATTTGGTGGAAATTAAGAAGCAGATTAAGGAGTTACTGGATAAGGGATATATTCGCCCAAGTTCTTCGCCTTGGGGATCACCAGTACTTTTAGTGGAGAAGAAGGATGGATCGTTAAGGATGGTTGTTGATTATCGAGGATTGAACGAAGTAACGATCAAGAACAAGTACCCACTACCAATGATCAACGATCTGTTTGATCGATTGCAAGGAGCTAAGGTATTTTCCAAGATCGATTTGCAATCAGGATACCACCAGTTGAAGATTCGAGAACAGGATATTCCTAAGACAGCTTTTACCACCAGGTATGGGCTGTATGAGTATATCGTTATGTCATTTGGACTGACTAACGCGCCTGCCTATTTTATGAACATGATGAACAAAGTGTTTATGGAGTTTTTGGATAAGTTCGTCGTAGTGTTCATTGATGATATCCTGGTATATTCGAAGAATGAAGAGGAACATAAGGAGCATTTGCGTTTGGTACTTGGAAAGCTCAGAGAACACCAATTATATGCCAAGTTCAGCAAATGTGAATTTTGGTTGAAGGAAGTAGGATTCCTCGGACATGTTATATCTGGAGAAGGTATAGCAGTAGATCCCGCTAAAGTTGAAACCGTGACCAAGTGGGAAGCACCAACAACAGTTGGAGAGATCCGGAGTTTTCTTGGACTCGCAGGATACTACCGGAGATTTATTGAGAACTTCTCAAAGATCGCGAAGCCTATGACGGAGTTGTTGAAGAAGGATACTAAGTTCAAATGGACTGAGGAGTGTGAGGCAAGTTTCCAGGAGTTGAAGAAACGTTTGGTTACCTCACCAGTGTTGATTTTGCCAGATCAGACCAAGGATTATGAGGTGTATTGCGACGCTTCACATCGAGGACTTGGAGCAGTGCTTATGCAGGAAGGAAGAGTTGTTTCGTATGCTTCACGACAACTGAAGCCTCACGAATTGAATTATGCCACGCATGATTTGGAGTTAGCAGCCGTAGTGCATGCGTTGAAGACATGGAGACATTTCCTCATTGGAAACCATTGTGAGGTGTACACGGATCATAAGAGTTTGAAGTACATTTTCACGCAGAGGGAGTTGAATCTCAGACAAAGGAGATGGTTGGAGCTCATCAAGGATTATGATATGAAATTGCATTACCATCCCGGAAAAGCTAATGTAGTAGCGGATGCATTGAGCCGTAAGAGTCATGTCAATACACTAATGACGGGGAGAAATACCCAAGGAGTTAGTAGGAAATCTTCGTGAACTATGTTTAGAAATAGTTCCAAGAGGCTATGTAGCAGCATTGGAAATTCAGTCAACTCTGATGGATAGAATCAGAGAAGCTCAGAAAACTGACAAAGAGATTGCCGCTATAAAGGAGAAACTGAGCAAAGGAAAAGCTAAAGGATTTCGCGAGGATGAGCACGACACCCTATGGTTTGAAGACCGTGTTTACGTACCCAATGACCCGGAGATCAGGAAGTTGATTCTGCAAGAGGCACATGATTCACCGTATTCGGTTCACCCAGGAAATACCAAGATGTATTTGGATTTGAAGGATATTTTCTGGTGGACCGGAATGAAGAAGGATATTGCGAAGTATGTAGCAGTTTGTGACGTATGTCAGAGAGTAAAGGCAGAGCATCAGAAGCCAGCAGGATTGTTGCAACCATTGCCGATACCCGAATGGAAGTGGGATAAGCTAGGCATGGATTTTATCACGGGATTACCAAGGACTCGTTCAGGCTATGACTCGATTTGGGTTGTAGTTGATCGATTGACGAAGGTAGCTCATTTCATCCCAGTAAAAACCACTTACACCAGTGCTAAGTTGGCAAAGATATACATGACCAGAATCGTATGTCTGCATGGAGTTCCGAGGAGTATCATATCGGATAGAGGAACCCAGTTTACCTCAAAGTTCTGGAAGTAGTTGCATGAGACTTTAGGTACTAGGCTAGAATTTAGTACAGCTTTTCATCCGCAGACAGATGGACAGACTGAGAGAGTCAATCAGATTTTGGAGGATATGCTGAGAGCTTGTGCGCTAGATTATGGATCTAGTTGGGACGATAATTTGCCATATGAGGAGTTTTCTTACAATAACAGCTATCAGACCAGTTTGAAGATGGCACCTTTCGAAGCTTTGTACGGAAGGAGGTGCAGGACACCGTTGTCATGGGACGAAGTTGGAGACCGCCAGTTGTTTGGACCAGATCTGATTAAGGAGTCTGAACAGAAGGTGAAGTTGATTCGCGATAGGCTCAAGGTAGCCCAGTCCAGGCAGAAGAGCTATGCAGATTCTAAACGTAAGGAGACAGTTTACGAAGTTGGAGACAGAGTTTATCTTCGAGTATCCCCACTTAGAGGGATTAAGCGTTTTGGAGTTAAGGGGAAGTTAGCGCCACGATTCATAGGACCATATCGAGTTTTGGAGCATATGGGAGAAGTGGCCTACAAGTTGGAATTGCCAGAAGGATTGGCCGGAGTGCATGATGTGTTTCACGTTTCTCAGTTGAAGAAGTGTCACACGGAGATGACTGACATACCCTTGAGAGACACAGTGCCATTAGAAGCAATTCAGTTGGATAACAATTTGACCTATGAGGAGAAATCAGTCAAGATTCTTGAGTTTGCCAGCCGAGTTACTCGCAGCAAGGTTATCAAGTTTTGCAAAGTTCAGTGGAGCCACCACACAGAGGATGAAGCCACCTGGGAGCGAGAGGAAGATTTGCTCAAAGACCACCCTCACCTATTTTCTAGCCAACCCGAATCTCGAGGGCGAGATTCACCTTAAGGGGGGTAGGTTTGTAACATCCCAAATTTTTAATTTGGAATGTTATACATTAGGTCATCATGCATATCATATTTTATTTTGCTTTTGGTTTTGATCCTAGAAAATCCAAAGCAACTCAAGGACCCACGGAAAGAGTTGGGGATTTCGTTATTTACAAATTTGAGTTTTCTCAAATTATGTAAACAGGATCATTTGATTTTATTTATTTTATCATCAATTATTTCTATTATAAAAATATGAGAGAGGGAATAAAATGACTTTCCCAAAATATATAAATATTGAGGATTTAATAAAAAAATCAAATAAGTTTTATTTCGGAGTTTTTCGGTATTTTTATTTGAATTTAGGAAAAATGCGCGTTTTTCAAAGTTGTAGTTTGGGCCCAGATAAATGTTCACTTTATCGGGCTTGATTTTAGGAACCCGGCAAAATTTATTTCGTGATTTTTGGAGTCCGTTTAGTATTTCTTTTTATTTTTCTTCCGAGCGGAATTATTTTAAAAAAAACGCGCCGAACCGACTCCGGGCCGTAACCGGCCAGGAAACCGCCTGGCCGAGGCCTTTATAAGGCGCCCGAGGCCCGCGGGAGAGAGAGCCACCGCGCCCTAACCCTAACCCTAATCCGCCGCCGCCGCCGGAGCCGCGCGCCTTTCGAGGTTCGCCGCCGCCCCATTTTCCATGCCGTTTAAAAAAAAATTCTCTGTTCCTCGTTTTTCTTTTTCGTCGGATTTTCCGCGGTTATTTTCTGATCGTGATTTCTGATCCGATTTTCGTTTTAGTATAACTTTTCGCTCGTTTATCGGAATCAGGCGATTCAAGCGCCTGGAGTTTTGTCTCGAAACCCTCTTCTGAATAATCAACTTAAACAAGTTTTTGCTACTGTAAAATTTGCCCTAGATCCAGATTACTAGAACGAAGTTGTTTTCTTTCGCCGTTTGATTTCTTTCGCTTCGTTCGATTTGATTCTTTTTGCAAACCAGGGTTCTTAAGTTGAACTTTCTGTTTAGATCTTCTATTTGAGTTTTATCTGTGCATTAGATGAGTACTTATTGTATGCTTATTGTTTGTCTGCGATAGAATACCCGGAGTGCGCCGCCTGTTACTTCGAATCTCTAGGTTACGCGGATCATCAGCAGACAAGTAACACTTTGATCATACCTTTTCTACAACCCAGTTTTATTGCATTAGATCAATCCTCACATATTGCATGATTAGGATCTAATTAAATTGTGGGATGGGATGTAGATGAGGTAGTACCTATTACCTGTTTATTATCAAACCTTTGGGAGTTACTTCTACGTTTGCTTATTATGCCATGCTATGCTAGTAGACGTGGATTGGGTGAGTGAAATCCATGACAGATGTGAGATTGTTAATTAAGGGTTTATCTAAGGTGGCAACCTAACAAACATCTGGGTGGATTGAGGCACCTGGGGTTACCAGGACTTGCCTGTTTTCTTTTGGACGCCACCCAGGCCCAAAGGGATCATGAGATTATTCATACTAGAAACTTCCGTGTGCAGCCACAAGCCATTATGGGCTCTGACATAGTTGACTAAGTTGTGCGAACTCTTACAGTGGTAGACTAGCAGATGTAGGGGATGTAGGTGGTACGGTCTACCCGATCGTAAGGTGCTAGCGCTTCTGAAAGACTATGTCTCGGTCATCCGTTTCTCAAACACCCTGTAGTGCGAGAAACCAAATGGAGGCGATCGAGTCTTGTGGGGAAAAGTGCGCAAACCTCTGCAGAGTGTAACAAACTAATCATGATTAGCCGTGTCCCCGGTTATGGATGTTTTGAGTATCTAGTACCTGGATTATCATGTGAATCTCAACATGTTACTCTAAAATTAATATTGTTGGGTTTTAATGATGTTACTTAATTGGGATTGAGGATGCTGTCAACCATTCTCAATGTTTAACAACCACCATGATAGTAATTAATTTTATTCCTTTGAAGTAGGGGAAAAATTGGCTTTACGCAAAAACTGTAACCATAGAGCTTTCCACCAGCCAAATATGCATATAGTATAGCTGTTGCATTCCATTACTCTCTATGTGTTATCTTGCCAGCATATTCCATGTGCTGACCCGTTTCGGGCTGCAACATTAATGTTGCAGACTTTTCAGACGATGATTGAGGAGTTTAGGTCGTGGTTCTATACTCAGTGATGCCGTTGGAGTTGATGGACTCACTTATCTTCCAAGCCTTCCGTGTTATCGTTATTAGATGGCCTTAAGCCATATCTATTGTAATAAGTTCTCTTTTGAGACACTCGATGTAATAAGTGTGTGATTGCTACTCTGCTATAAATCCTCGAGTATGTGTGGTGTCAGCATTACTGATCCAGGGATGACACCGGAGCACAGAGATCAGACTGTTTGAGGTCTGGTCGCTACACTGACACCCGCCAGCCACCTGTGTGCAAAGCACGTCGGTAGAACCAGTCTCGCGTAAGCGTACGCGTAATGTCGGTCTGGGCCGCTTCATCCAACAGTACCGCCGGACCAAAGTATGACATGCTGGTAAGCAGTATGACTTATATCGCCCACAACTCACTTGTGTTCTACTCGTGCATATGACATTTTGAGTATCTAGTACCTGGATTATCATGTGAATCTCAACATGTTACTCTAAAATTAATATTGTTGGGTTTTAATGATGTTACTTAATTGGGATTGAGGATGCTGTCAACCATTCTCAATGTTTAACAACCACCATGATAGTAATTAATTTTATTCCTTTGAAGTAGGGGAAAAATTGGCTTTACGCAAAAACTGTAACCATAGAGCTTTCCACCAGCCAAATATGCATATAGTATAGCTGTTGCATTCCATTACTCTCTATGTGTTATCTTGCCAGCATATTCCATGTGCTGACCCGTTTCGGGCTGCAACGTTAATGTTGCAGACTTTTCAAACGACGATTGAGGAGTTTAAGGTCGTGGTTCTATACTCAGTGATGCCGTTGGAGTTGATGGACTCACTTATCTTCCAAGCCTTCCGTTGTTATCGTTATTAGATGGCCTTAAGCCATATCTATTGTAATAAGTTCTCTTTTGAGACACTCGATGTAATAAGTGTGTGATTGCTACTCTGCTATAAATCCTCCGAGTACTGTGTGGTGTCAGCATTACTGATCCAGGGATGACACCGGAGCACAGAGATCAGACTGTTTGAGGTCTGGTCGCTACAGAGATGGTATCAGAGCACACGCTGACTGTAGGACACGACCACTAAGCTAAAGACCTAGATCACCACTCACTCTCTTCTATTCTGACTTCTCATCTTTTCTACTCTTTAGGATGGCGGATGCAAGGAACAAGTTCACACAACCAGATGAAGACACACCCTTTGGACGCCACTTGAAGGAAGTCACTAGATACCTGAACATAGGGATACCAAGCTTCACGGGAACCTACAACGCCACTTTACCTGAAGAAGAGCGCTGGATGATTCAAGTTCAAGTTCCAGGAAGGACGTTCATGCCAGTCACTGATCCCATAGAGTTTTCTTTTGATGCACCAACTTGGAGTCTAGGAAAGAGTATGGCAGCTCACATCGCCATGGGACGCATTGGAGAAGTCTACCGCAAGGATCTCAAGGATACTATCTACCAGATTTGTGGGCGCCGAGATGAACACTGGGAGATGATCAACACCAGGAAGGATAGATCAATTGCAGCTTTTATTCAGGAGTTAAACCAGCACATTCGACGAAAGGAGAATCAGATGTGCGCCGACATGATAGATCTGAAGAAGGCTAGGACTAGAATTAAGGAACTGGAGGAAGAACTCAAGGCTACACATGAAGATTATGAATAATACATCATCCCGCAACTAACTCATTAGTTGCAATGCTTGCAAGGCTTATAGTGATGTGCATTACCGAGTGGGCCCAGAGATACCTCTCCGACAATCGGAGTGACAAATCCTAATCTTGAAATACGCCAACCCAACAAGTACCTTCGGAGACACCTGTAGAGCACCTTTATAATCACCCAGTTACATTGTGACGTTTGGTGGCACACAAAGTGTTCCTCCGATAAACGGGAGTTGCATAATCTCATAGTCATAGGAACATGTATAAGTCATGAAGAAAGCAATAGCAACAAACTAAACGATCAAGTGCTAAGCTAACGGAATGTGTCAAGTCAATCACATCATTCTCCTAATGATGTGATCCCGTTAATCAAATGACAACTCATGTCCATGGTTAGGAAACTTAATCATCTTTGATCAACGAGCTAGTCAAGTAGAGGCATACTAGTGACACTCTGTTTGTCTATGTATTCACACAAGTATTATGTTTCCGGTTAATACAATTCTAGCATGAATAATAAACATTTATCATGATATAAGGAAATAAATAATAACTTTATTATTGCCTCTAGGGCATATTTCCTTCAAGCTCAACATTAAAGGTCCTCCTAAAGGTGCACTTGATTTGCCTACCATCCCAAACATCAACTACTACTCTACCTTGCTCGTTAACTACAGAAATATAGATCCCAAAACTGAGTTGCAAGGGATGAATTTCCAAACCAAATATCCTCACAAGATCTTACATGTTTTCCATTACCAAATTTCCACTTATATCCTAGTTTAACAGCCCTAGAGGCCCCCATGACCCCTTCCAATATTGAGAAGGCTAGGCATCATGACAACAAAACATATTAGGACTCCTAGTATTATATTTAATCTTAATGACCTTTTTCCACAAACAGCCCTCAACCTTAATGAATTGTTTAATCCAGAACCTAATAAACACACATTCAAGTTTGGAACTCCAACACCTCCAAACTCTTTTTTCATACACAATGATGGCCAGTTATCTAGATGGATTTTATCCCCACCAGGGTCATTCCATAAGCAGTTACCCTCTTTTGTGAAAACGGCAACTATCCATTTGATTATTAATTAGATTCAAAGCCCACTTAGAGAAATTTAAAAAGAAGATCATGTAAATTTCTATACTAACAAGGTAGGATCTAATCAACACTGGCTTGACTTTATAAGAAAGAAGATTGGCTTTCCAACCTGTAATTCTAGCCATTATCTAACAAAGGCTACATATCCTTCCTTCTCAGCTTCTCAGTGTGAAGTGGAGATCAAGGTACTTAATAGGTAATCTTACTCCAACGCATTGGAAAATCTCTAAGAAGGGTGCAACCTTGATATCACTCATATTTATATAAACTAAAGAACTTTTTTGTAGTTAATCCTCAATCTTGAGATATTATCAAACAATTATAGTTCATTTAAGGTTTGTATCCACCTGCTTGCTCTCTTGTAGGAGTGGTTGGGTAACCCCCAGGTATAAGGGTGAAGTAACGTAGCAATAAGTATTTCTCTCGATTAGAGAACCAAGGTTTATCAAACTAGAAGGAGTTCTTCCAACAAATAAAGTCACTGGTACCTGCAGGAAAAACACAAAACAAGCTTGTCCCCAACACATCAAGAGGTTTATCAATCCCCTTATCTTGCTAGTTACAAGATTAAACTGCAACTGATAAAGATAGTAGGCAGCAAGTAAAAGCAAAAGCAACAGGGTAGCAAAGAAAGTATTTGTCTTCAGTAAAGGGGAATAAACCCAGGGGCATTGGTTCACTAGTGCATTTCTCTTAAGTAGACAAGTGGTGTGATGAACAATATACAGTTGGGCAGCGATTAAATTGCAGTATTTATATTTATGAGTATGATCATTCATGGTATAATCTCATAGGAATTACGTCTATGATATGTAGACTCTAATCCAACTGCATCTACAACTAATACACTCCTCTAAGATAAATATCCAGCATGCATCTCAAAGTATTAAGTTTATAAAAAATAGAGCATTGCAATAAACATGATGACAGAATGTAGACAGTAAAACATCAAGTAATATGATGAGAAACCATCATTTTAGCCTTAGTGGCAACAATACAATATGTGCCTTGTCTCTTTCTGCACTAGGATATAGATCACGTCAAGATTAGAACCCACTACAATACACAACTCACTCTGAAGAAGTGCCCATCAAACTTGGACAAAGTAGAGAAATAGATCGAAGATCATACAAAGCTAATCAATTATACACCAAATAAACCTCAAAAGATTCAATTAAATTCAATGAACAATCTGATCATAAAGTGGCAATTCATCATATCCCAACAAATACACCAATGATTATATTGAATTGATCTCGATCATCTGAGACAGCTCAAGGCAACATGGCATTGAAGACCAGAGAGAGAGAGAGAGAGAGAAAGACATCTAACTACTGATATGGACCCTAGGGTCCTAAGGGAACTACTCACACATGGTCATGGAGGCAACAAAGTTGATAAAGAAGCCTCATGTGGTGGATTCTCTCTCCGACAAAGAACCAGAACATGCCTCCATATTGGATCTCCTCGAAACAAGAACTTGCGGTGTCGAAAAAAATCGCGTAAAATTGGTACTGGGGGTTTTGGGATTTATCGGATTTATAGGTGGTGGAATGGACGTAATGGGGTGCTCGTGAGACCCACGTGACCATGGGGCGCGCCCTAGGGCCTGGGCGTATGGAGGCCCTGTGGATCCCCTCGCACCCCTCCGATGTTTTCTAGAACCTTCGTTGCCCGAAACAAATCGTATGCAATTCTTAGGTTTTTTTACCTCATCGAATATCGATTTTCTGAATCAAAAACATGAATAAAACAACAAGTGGGACTATGCACTGAATTAACAGCTTAGTCCAGAAAAATAATATAAAATGCTATAAAAAGTATTCAAAAGTTGTAATATAATAGCTTGAAAATAAAAAAACATAGACACGCTTGAGATGTATCAACACCCTCAAGCTTAATCCCTCCTCGTCCTCGAGTAGGTAGATAATAAACAACAATTTTTTTGATATTGATTGCTACCTAGCATAATCTTGATCAAATAATGTGATGTGGTATTAACTCAGGATAAAAGTGATGCATGGCAATAGTCTATCAATTTGACATTAAAACAATGATACATGAGCACACAAATAAAATATCATTGCCTTTTGAGAACAAAGATGCTAAAGGAAGTGATGTGATGTACAAGCTCCCACAATTATAGCAGTGAGCCTTTTTTTTGAACTGCAATATAGCAGTGAACTTCAGCATATTCAGTTGTAGCACCAGATGTAACTACAACATTTATGTTCTTCCTCTGAACATTATTGCTTTGTTGTTTAATATTCCAGTTATTTGAAACATCATTATATGTACCCAGTTTTCTAGGTCAGAACATCTTGTTATTAGCAAGAATCACTTTCATCATAGTTGTGTGACCACAAAATAAGGCTCTCTTATTAGCATTAACATGTGATTCAGAATATCATGCTCACTTCGAGTGATAGAATTGCCAAATTACATGATAACCTATAAGTTCCCCCTATTATTTGTAGAGTAAGGAAAAGGTCCGCATAACATATTTTGTGGGTCCAAAATAAGCCAGATCGTTTATTTGTTTTCCATTGCATACTAGATTTAGAGAAAAAAAAGATCTACACTACAAGCTATTCAAACTGGAGTTCAAACTCATGTGCACCCTGATGAAGAGTGAAATTGAGAAATAGTAAAAACTAAAAAAATGATATTTTTTGCAACAAACATGTTCATGTACTCAATTTGTTCATTTTTTAAGAAATAACATTTGTGCTGCTCTACACAGAAAAAAAGAAAGAAAATATCGGTGTTCTTTAAATCTTTGACATTTTTGGTGTCCTAGTTAAAAAATCAGTGTTTAAAATGTTTCAAAAAAAAGTTTGTGTAGCAACGACTTTCTTAGAGCACTAAAAAGTGCACTTACTTACAAAAATTTGCACACGGTTCAAACACACGAACATGTTTGTTGCTCAAAAAAGAAGATTTGTTTGATTTGTTTTATATTTTTCTTTCTATTTTTTGTTCTTTTGGGGGATATGAGCCCGGGAGCCAAAACATCCTCCCCGCTACTTATTTTGATAAAATCAAGCTCTAAAAGGTAGACCTAGGCATAGCACGAGCTAAAATAGTTCTAATTTAGTGTATTAAATTTCAAATAAATTATTGCTTATTGTGTGTGTGTTGCTCCCTAGCTCACCGAGGATCACGTTGCAGTCATTGTTATTCTATTTTGGGTTGTTGGATGAAGATCTGATGGTCCGGATTAGAAGTGGGTGGAGCAAATGATTTTTAGGTACCTCACAAATAGAGGCTCCCCTAGAAAGATGAAGAACGCGAGCTTCAAATGGACGGGCCAGAGGAGGAAAAGGTGTGGTTCTCCCCATGGGTGATTCTAATCGTGAGCAAGATAGAGAACGCGGCCTTCAAATGGCAAAAACATAGGAGCAAGAAGCATCATTCATCTGAGGGGTGATTCTGTCCGCCAGAAAGATGAAGAACGTGAGCTTCAAATGGACAAAGCAGAGGAGCAAGAAGTCGTGGTTCTTCCCATTGGTGATTTTAATGCGAGCAAGATCAAGCACGCGAGGTCCAAATTGATGAACCAGAGGAGGAAGAAGGCGTGGTTTTGCTTCCTTCGGCTAGCTTTGTTCTCCATCAAGATCAAGCACGCAAGGTTTGAATGGAGGAAGAAGGAGAAATGCAAGAAATAACCACTAAAAATCTGGTGGTGTCGGAGGACGTGCGGTTGCAATGGAGATTTGTGAGAAACATCTACGTGATCATCGCAACTTTTCCTGCCATCTCGGCAGTGGTGGAGCTTGACTAGGATGTCAGGGGTGGCAAAATGCAAAGTATAGATGTTTGTGGGGGCTAACAAGGAGATTTTCTTCTAACTATGTCCCTAAAAATCCTTCAG